>NC_139350.1:38332861-38502861 GCF_055883805.1 Amblyomma maculatum | reverse complement strand
AAAACAATCCCTGAGCTTGGATAGCTGCAAGAACGCTGATTTTATGCAACTCACGCGCGTAAGAGAGTCTGTCACGAGAGTTCTTGCAGCCCTGTCAGTCGCAAAGCTTGGATTCAGAACTGTGCCACGACCCGCTTCCAGTTCCTAGGAGTTAGGAGACGGAGGCGACGCCTGCAAATTTTGCAAGAAGCAACAATCTGTGCCCTGCAACTTTTTTTCTTCACCTTACCCGAATTGCAACCAACCACGGTCGACTCATCCGAATGCTTTTGAGCCCCGAAACATCAATGCACGGTTTTTCCATTGGTTGAGTCGTTTTGCAGCCGTAGGATCATGGAGTTCCGGCTTTATACCAAGCAACATCTATCTAAGATTTAGTATGCCCCCCTCCCCCCCTCCGACCCCTTTATACGGGTGCTCATAAATATCTGACACTGAAGCAAAACCAACAGCTGCTTGAAACAAGAGACCTTATGGTCAAAGTTTTAACTCGCACTTAACCATGGTTTACGACGCCCACTTTCCCGCCCCTTTTGCAGTCGCAGTAGTCCATTGTAGGCAGTCATAACGCCAAGGTTTCGACCAAACGCAAACCATTCTAGCTGGGTAGCAGTTTTGAGTTCGTGGGCCCCGGTTTGCATGCATCGCTTGGGCTCGCATACCACGCGATTCCGTTCCTTCTCGTCGAAAGAGATCTTGGGGAGCGGGGGAGTTTGGTCAAACAGAGTGAAGAGAGCTCAGCCTATCGGAGGCAGCACACGTACGCCACAGGCTAAACGCATGCAAATGTTGGTAGGCTGCAAAACACTTTTTCCAGCTGCTCACAAAATTCAGACTGGAGTTTTTCAGGAGGAAACGATGGGTACTGACAACTTAGCAACTACTTTATTTTTACCCTTTTCGCTTAAAATTTTTAGCTGTATGATTGAAGAAGCCCAGCAAGTTTTTGCACTGTGCGTTAAGATAGCCTGCTCTGACTGCATAAAAAAAAAAAAAGGAAGTTGCAAGGACATCAAGAGGCAGCCTTACCCTGGCAGTGAGAGCTAGTCTTATGTTACTGAGATTTTGTATAAAAGTCTAACGCAGCTAGCCGCGGCTGGAGCCAGATTAACAGATGTCGAAAGTGTTCCGAAGCCCGGTTCAAATATATCGCCACATGGGAACCTACCCGTCAAGAAACTGCCCGGGAAAAGTTCAAAGAAAAGAAAAAGGATCGCACGCACCCAAAAAGAAAAAAAAAGAATTAAACCAACTTTCGAGAGAAGCCAATAAAAATAGATCTTACAGCAGTACCAAGCACAAATAAATGCTGAAGGCATCGATGATTTGAGTCTGAAGCGAAACGCATTTGCGATCTAAAAAAAAATTTTTTTTTTTTTTTCATTCCTCACTCGAGAGAGCCCGGCGGAATATAAAAGATACGGGCTCAGAGGGAGAGGCGACAGAAATCGCTCACGGAGACGGGGAGTAATGAGACGTGATGAAACCCGAGGAACCCGTGTGCCAGCCCCGGCTTATATTCCTTGCTCGCTTCCCTCTATCTGCGCAGGACGAGGCGCTACTGTAAGTTTGCCCCGCGCGCGGTCTTTATTATTTTCTCTCACCCCCGATTCGATCCTTATTTTATTATCATCGTTTTCTTCTGCTTCGGACTCGTGTCATTTGTACCGTTCCGGTTTTGTTTTGCTTCTTTTCAATATCCTTCTCCTGCTGCTGCTCGCCCGAGCGCGCCTGTTCACTCGTATTTGCAGTGTGTTACGCGTTTGAACGTGTGTTATTCGGTTAGCTACGCCCCGCGGACCGCGCCTGACGTGAGTTTCAACTTGTTCGTCCAAAGCGACGCTGCTCCACTGATTTTACCAACGCAAGAGGAGGTCGTTTTTTTACCGGGGTTTTTTTTTTGTTATTATTATTACTATTTTCCACCCGTTATTTGCTCCGCATCTCCTTGTTTCATTCTTTTCTTCTACTTTATTTCCTGCTTCACACTGCGCCAGGTCTTTGAGATGAAAAATTGATGATGAGATGACGCTTGGTGCCGGCGAGAGACTGAGAAATTATATTACAGCGTGACGCGGCCCAGTGCTCGCCACATAAGCGATGGTGGAGTTTGAGTGAAAGAAATAAGTTTGGGAGCTGGAGCGTTTTCTTTGAAAATCTGCTGTCTGCTCGAAGAAAAATAGACTATAGGCCGGCGCGTACGTGAGCACGATTTTTTTTATGTCAGCGCGGGGGAGAATTATTGAGTAAGCGTATCGGCGCCCACGAAGCAGACGCACAGTATAAGTTAATAAGGCAGTCTATAACGCGATTTAACGAAAACCACGGAGACCGTAAAGCCTATTCGTCGAATGCGGAAATAAGATGTTATATAAGCCCAAACGGATAAAGAACTCCCACGGGAATAAGTACCTGCGTCACATTTCTTCGAATAGTCCTACATCGCCCTTCACCCAGTTCGCATTACCTGGATACACTCGAGGACCAAACCTTGAAGGGTCACCAGTACCAGCGTACAGAATTTCGACTTCAGTTGCCTTCGGTCGTGCTTTGCTCGTTTCGGGGGAATTTCTGGGACACCTGCCACCAAGCTCTCATCACATTAGCGATGAAGAAAATTTAAAGAGGGGACTGTCTTTGATGTGGATGGGCCTTAGTTTCGAAGTTGAATATTGCGTCTTGAGATCGGAAATATAAACCATGGACTAGTTAATTTTATTCAGATAGTTTATTCATTAAGCTGCATAACGTATGCAATGTCCGTCTTACTTTCATTCTATAATGACGTATGTTATATTTATTAAGTTCATTATATGTGCTGCCATTTATAAACACGAAAAGTGGTTGCGCGCTTCTCATGTGAGGAAGCGAAATGAGCCACGAAATATATGTTTTCTGACAGCGCCAGGGCGTTGGAATCGAGCTTCTTTTGGCTACTATAGTGTCTTGCACCGCACACAGGTATACACCATGTGTGTCTTGCAAAGCGAACTAAAATCTAAGCCAAGAAAACTACTACCCGTTGTAGGCCGTGGACGCTTGTCGACAGCCCACACCTCGGTCGTGCCCCAGCCCTCGCGCGCGGTCGCTTTGGCAGACGGGGCGGCATTTCAAAGGCACGAAAAATATGCCACTTGGAAGGGAAGGCGGTAAAGCAAACCATAAAGCAAGCGCGAGTCTATTGCAATTTGCTCTCCGTGATAATGCATGGGCGACAGGCTAGGTTGCCCCGGTAGCGATCACTGAGGGCAGCTGGTTCAGAAGAAGAAAACTTCCGATCAATATTACGCGCCGACCGCTCACTGGCCGTGTCATGAGATATTTCCGGAGGGGCCGTTGCTGCATGCGGCAGCATTGTTTTGAGAGATCCGCTGGAACACACTAGCAGGCTCCACTACCACCGCCGTTTGTTTTATTCCCGGTCACTGCAGTACAAACGAGAGGTCGTCCTTCAGCGCCGCCTTCGGAAATAACAGCAGGCATGGTTGGGCAAACTCTTCAGCGTGTGCTGTTTGGGGCTTTCGGTCCGTCGAAATTGTTGACGCAGACTTTGAAAACAATGGTTAGGTGCACGGTCGCAAACTGCACAAGGTCAACATCGATGTGCGCCAGGTTTTCTGGGCAGCAATGGCCTAGTGCCGGCTGCCATGGAGTCCTGCCCGAACTAAAGCAGATCACGAGAGGTCAACTTGTATTGATATACATATATATACTTAAATATTACAATATAATACTCATATAAAAACCATAAAATCATGACCACAATGCGCTGGCTTGTTTATCGTGCACACCATGTACCGCTTGTTTATCGTGCACACCGTGTACTCCTGCTACCGCGACGTCCGACGTCTCATATTTCAGCCGCATCTGAGTTCCACGGGAATCTGAACAAAAACTTCATCTTCTGCAACTTTCCAGTGGTATTCCTTCAACATGTATGAGAGCCAGAAACACTACGGTAAATTAATTTGCGTATTTTCCAGCGCGTTTTCTGTTTGCTCGTTCGGAAAGCCATGACGTGTTATCGGCGGCGTCGGAGCCAAGCAACCGAATTCTCTTGCGGCGCGTTCCAGATGGCGCCACATGTTGCAAGAGAGACATACGCCACGTCAGCACTCACGAACGACACTTCGTAATCTGCGCCATCGAAGCCACTAGCCCCCGCGTTTCATTAACCCTCCCTTTCCTTTGTTCTTTCATTCGCCTCTCCTTTCCTACTTAATTCTCTTCGAACCGTGAACGACGATCACGCATGAACTGCTGAGCTGTAAAATCACTGGCAGCTAAAGAATTCAAACGGCCGGACTCAAGCACCGCCGCCGCCGCCGCTCGAGTCCGGCCATGGGAATTCAAACATCTCACAGGAAGTCAAGTTTTCCCAATTCACTGAGTAGGAGATCATCATAACCATGTCGCCGTGCGTTTGCGCTGCTGGACATTTGTTTTAGGCGCTGTTTGTTTAGTGATTGAAGTACTCTTGACCAATGTATCCAAATTAAACGATGATTGCCATGCTTGCAGTCTGAGTTCGGTGCAGTGACTTCTTAGATGTACCAGTACGAAAGAATCATATAAGCGCTACCACAGTAGGCTCTTCGAAGTGTTAAGACTGGATCCCATCTGTTTTTATTGCCCAATCTATGGCGCTGTCCCCCCCCCCCCCCTTCAGCTTTTTTTTTCTTATTATACACTCCATCTCACTCTTTCTCATCACTCTTTATTGATGACAACCTGCCACAGATACAAAATCAATTCAGCCCGGTAACGGGCCATCAGAAGCTACGAAGTTGTGAGCCGGGCCCCTCCACGTTAGGTAATGCACACTAGTCATAACTCATGGATGCATGCTATGCGCCGTCAAAATTCAGCAAATCATTTTTTTTCTCTCGGAAAGGGAATTAAGAGCAAAGTGGTACCTTAAGCTGCCTAAAACAACATACTTAGACAATAAATGTGATCTGCAAAGTTGTAGAGCGCCTTCAGAAACCCCCATTCCATCTATTTCCGATAAAGATAGCCTCCCGTCTACAGTTTTTCGGTACTCTAAAGAAAGCCTGCGAAATACATATATATATATATATATATATATATATATATATATATATATATATATATATATGACGTGACTAACGCATTCGTGCGCCACGATTTGTGGTGCTCTCAACTGTGGTTTAAGTGAACGAAATTAGCTACGCCCGTGACTCGACAGCGGTAGGCAGATGTGTTGGCGATAGTTAAAGCCACCGTAGCGAGCTGGTTGCGACTTCCACCTTCACGTGCGCCGACTGCCTGAAGCGGACAAAGAAACCACCGCAGGCCTGCAGCTGCAGCGGGGTAGTGGAGCCAATGCCACAACTGATTTAGTTCACTGAATCCCAGAGTGAGAGCGGCACGATAGTGGCGCACGAATGCATTTGTCACGTGATATGCTTTTGTATTTCGCAGGCTTTCTTTAGAGTTTGGAAAAACGATATACGCGTCGCTTTTTTCATGGGAAATAATTTGAATGGGGATTTTAGAAGGTGCTCTCAAACCTTGAAAATCAAATTTTTTGTCTAAAGGTAATAGTTTATAAATTATAAGAATTGCCCTAATTACTAATTATTTATTGCGAAAAAAAATTCTCTCGTGGGCCAGGTCGCTGGCAGCTGTATACAAGTTGTTTCTCTGGCCTACCTCACATATTTCATCTTTTAACCCTTGGCTAAAGTTAGCTTGTACATCCTGTATATATATATGTATATATTTATTTTTTTTTATTACTGACAGAGAAGTTGCCTATTGTGCCGATAAAACTGTCCAATCGTTAGGACTAAGGACTGTGCAACACTAAAGAAAACTATGTTCTTACTATAATTATTTCGCTTCAAAAGGCGGCACAAAATACACGACAGAATCTGGTGCGATTAATAGTAATTTTGTGTTGTGGTTTTTGAGGAGGTGCTCAAGTTGTTGGTTTTTTTTCGGCACTTAAAGCATTTGTTGGTTTCCTTTATTTTTGTGTGTCGTTAATGCTTTCCTGTTCTCAACATAACACACATAAATTTTAATCGTCACGGCCGGGCTTTACACTCTGCGACACCGAAAACTAATTACGAAGTTCTCTCTTTAGTATGCCAGCATGCGAACGGCTTCCGCTTCTCTTTCTCCTTTTCATTTTGGCCATAATCTGCGCCTGTAAAATTTGCCGTATTCAAGCTCACACTACTACAGAGTCTTCAGCCATGTCTGTACCACACTATTTCGCCTTTCGTCGTGACTGCAATCATTAAACTAGATTGCAACTATTGGGCAGAGGACTATTTGGAATGCATTACTACCGCAGAACCGTTAATGACTGAAACTTTTTGGCTGAAAATAATGCGGTCGACCGCGCGAGCGTAGGCTTGGTTACTGAAGCTTATTTCCACCCGCTACAATGTCCAATGGCGCGGTGGGTATTGTAACAATAACGAATGCGTCCCTTCGGGGCAGGGCACTAATCGCACAGCGTCTGTGCGCTACAGACCGCGGACAATCTGCAAATTTGACGCGCAGATCCCAGCTCTCCCAGTCTATTCAACGCCGTCGCCAGCATCCCCCCTCTCGGGCGACCCATTTGCTAGATTGTCATCCCTCTTTTCCTTCTCCCCTTCATCCAGTAACGGACCCCTGGCGGTCATCGAATATGATATCGCCATATTTTGACCCCTCCCGTACGCGTCGCTAGCAGGAAAGAAACTAGAGGGGAGCGGCTCTCAGAAGTGGATCGCTCAAGGTGACTCAGCAGTGTATGTCCTCGGTGAGCGAAGGTCTGGCTGCGGAACCGCGTTCTTCTGTCTCCAAACGCACGCGGCGCAACAGCTTTTCCCCTCTCTCCCCACTTCTCCATCGCGAACATCCCTCTACCCTTTTTCCCGTTCTCTCCACTCGTCGACGTCATTCAATTAGGCGGCCAGCGCGCGGAGCCGTCGCGCCCCCTATTAATTTAGGACTCGGAGAGATTTACGAGTCGAGAGCAGTTCGGCGCGTGCGGCGAGTACGCGCCTTCTGTCTTTCCCGGTTTCTCTTCTTTCGCGCCGTCGCGAGCGGAGCCCCCACGCGCTGAGCCGTCGTCAACGCGTGGGCAAACACGGCTTATCCCGCGCCCAGTCTGGGCCGCGCCGCTTATCCATAATGCATGCCATGCGGGGAGCTGCGCATGTGCATTATGTGCCCCGATGCCATTGACTCGGCGCGCGGCCTTTCGAACCCAAACAGCAGCCGCGTCCCCAACTCGCAATAGGGGTCTGACCGAGCACCGCTCTCCTCTACGAAAGGCACGTGCTACTCAGCCGCTGTATCTTTCATTCATTGCGTTTTAGCGAAAGAAAGGCTCCAAGGCTATTGACTTCTGCGCCCAGGTCAGGTTTCTTTCTGGTCTATTCATGGCATCCTTCATATTGTTGCGAGATGCGTTAAATGTCCCAGTTCACCGAAAATCCGCCGTCGGCGGCCGTCCGCCGGAGTTGGTGTTGCAAGCGAACAATCACGTCAAGCGGTAGCTGGAAGCCGAGCACTAACTGGGCGTACGGTTCCCTGACATCAGGAGCTGCCAGTCGGGCGTCGCATCTCACATGCGATGATGACATCTCAATCAGCTTGCCAGGACCCAGTCGGCACGAAGCGTCGGCCCAATATTGGAGTGCGCTAATAATGCTTTGGTTTTATTTTAAGCCGGACATTTCCAACATGACACCAGTATTGGACCAACATTTGCGCGACCTGGGGACCCTCGCATTCACGTTACCCTTAGGCCACGCAGGCACGTTCATAAGGCTTGGTTAAAGCGGGCCTTTTATGAGGACTGGTAGCCTAGGCTTCCGCGACATACCCTTAAGGCGGAGCTTAAGTGTCCCCACAATTTCCACCCTTCCTTTTACTCCCTTCCCTTTTATTTTCTTTTTACCTTTTTCAATACATATCGTTTTTGTTTTTGTTTTTGTTTTTTTCACTTCAGACGAGGAGGGGGGAAGGGCAAAATCTGTAATATTTGCGGATAATTTCTAGCTTAATGCAAACACCTTGAACTGCATGACAAGAAATAAACAGAGAGAAACAATACGTTTTTCTATTTATTTATTTCTGTACATAAATAAATAAATTCATCTTCATCAGCCTGATTATACCCACTGCAGGGCGAAGGCCTCTCCCATATTTCTCCACTTATCCCGGTTCTGTGCTAGCTGCATCCACTTGACCCCTGCGAACTTCTTAATCTCATCCGCCCATCTAACTTTCTGCCGCCCCCTGCTACGCTTTCCTTCCCTTGGAATCCAGTTTGTTACCCTAAGCGACCATCGATTATCCTCTCTTCGCACTACATGTCCTGCCCATGTCCATTTCTTCTTCTTAATTTGTACTAGAATGTCGGTAACTTGAGTTATTTCTCTGACCCACTCTGCACGCTTTCTTTTTTTTTTTTTTTGTACGCAAACTTGCCATAAGGCATATTATATAAACTCATGTAAATGGTTTTCTATCTCTTATTGTTACCCCTACCATTTTTCGTTCCATAGCCCTCTGGGTTGTCCTCAATTTAAGTAGAACTCTCTTGGTTAGCCTCCACGTTTCTGCCCCATAGGTGAGTACAGGCAAGATGCAACTCTTGTATACTTTTCTCTTCAGCGATACCGGTAAGCTGCTAGTCATAATCTGCGAGTGCTTGCCAAATGCGCTCCATCCTAATCGTATTCTTCTTGTTATTTCCTTTTCATGGTCCGTATCTGCGGTTACTACCTGTCCTAAGTAAACATATTCGTCTACTACTTCCAGTATTTCGCTACCTAATGTAAACTGCTGTTCCTTCCCGAGGCTGTTGAACATTACCTTAGTCTTCTGCATATTGATTTTCAAGCCTACCTTTCTACTTTTCCTGTCTAGGTCATCAATCATTATTTGCAGTTCATCCCCCGAGTTGCTTAGCAAGGCAATGTCATCAGCAAATCGCAGATTACTGAGGTATTCTCCATCTACCCTTATCCCTAACTGCTCCCATTCCAAGTCTCTGAATACTTCCTCTAAACAAGCTGTGAATAGTACTGGGGAGATTGTGTCTCCTTGCCTAACACCTTTCTTTATGGGAATTTTGTTACTTTCTTTATGCAGAATATGGTTGCAGTGCAGCCATTATATACATCTTCCAGCACTCACGTACGGCTCGTCTACCCCCTTATTTCGCAATGCCTGCATCACCGCCGAGGTTTCAACTGAGTCAAGTGCTTTTTCGTAATCAATGAATGCTATGTATAAGGGGTGGTTATATTCCGAGCATTTTTCTATCACCTGATTGATGGTATGGATATGATCGATAGTAGAGTACCGTTTCCGAAACCCTGCTTGATCCTTTGCTTGATTGCAGTCTAAGGTTGTCCTGATTCTATTAGCGATTACCTTAGTAAATACTTTATACGTAACAGACAGTAAGCTGATTGGTCTATAATTTTTAAGGTCCTTAGAGTCCCCTTTCTTGTGAATGAGGATAATGTTTGCTTTCTTCCATGGTTCCGGTACCGTCGATGACACCAGGCACTGCGTATACAGGGTGGCCAGTTTTTCTAGCACGATATCCCCCCCGTCCTTCAGCAAATCTGTAGTTATCTGATCCTCTCCAGCTGATTTCCCCTTTTCATAGTTTCTAGTGCTTTCTTGACCTCGTCCTTCGTCACTGGTGGAACGTCTGACTGTTTTTCCCTACCGCCAATCTCATTACGGTCCTGACTACTTTGACTACTGTAGAGATCTGTATAGAACTCCTCGGCTACTTTGACTATCTTTTCCATATTAGTGATGACGTTGCCCGCCTTGTCCCTTATCGCATACATCTGGTTTTTGCCTATGCCCAATTTCTTCTTTACCGCTTTAAGGCTTCCCCCGTTCTTTACAGCATGCTCAATTTTCTCCATGTTATACTTCCTTATATCGGCCACCTTGCGCTTATTGATTAGCTTTGATATCTCGGCCAATTCGATCTGGTCTGTTGGATTGGAAGCTTTCATACTCTGGCGTTTCTTAATCAAATCTTTCGTCTCCTTAGACAGCTTACCGGTATCCTCTCTAACTATCCTACTGCCTACTTCTACCGCGCACTCAGTAATGATATCTCTGAAATTATTGTTCCTTGCCTCTAGGGTAATGTCGCCATCCTCAGTTAGAGCTGAATACCTATTCTGTAGCGAGATCTTGAACTATTCTGCCCTCCCCCTCACCGCTTATTCGTTGATGGGTTTCTTTCTTACTAATGTGTTGCGTTCCTTCCTCAGACTTAGGCTAATTCGGGACCTCACCATCCTGTGGTCACTGCATCGCACTTTCCCGATTACCTCTACATCTTGCATAATGGCGTGGGTTGAACACATTATGAAGTCGATTTCATTTTTAGTCTCTCCGTTAGGACTCTTCCATGTCCATTTCCGGTTCTTCCGTTTGCTGAAGAAGGTATTCATGATTCGTAAGTTATTGCGCTCTGCAAATTCAACTAGTAACTCCCCCCTGCTATTCCTAGAACCAATGCCATAGTTACCTACTGCCTTGTCTCCTGCCTGTTTTTTCCCTACCTTGGCATTGAAGTCGCCCATTAGTACAGTATACTGCGTCTTTACTTTTCGCATTGCCGATTCTACATCTTCATAGAAGCTTTCAACTGCCTGGTCATCATAACTACATGTAGGTGCATAGGCCTGTACAACCTTCAGTTTATACCGCTTATTAAGCCTAATTACGATGCTTGCAACCCTCTTGTTAATACTATAGAATTCATCTATATTACCCGCTATATACTTATTGACAAGCAAGCCTACTCCTAGTTGTCGCCTCTCTGGTAAACCTCGATAACACAGTACATGCCCATCCTGCAGTACAGTATATGCCTCATTCGGCGTCCTAATCTCACTAAGCCCTATGACATCTCATTTCATGCCCTCTAGTTCCTCTAACAGCACTGCTAAACTAGCTTCACTAGCTAGGGTTCTAGCATTAAACGTTGCCAGGGTCAGTTTCCAATGGCGGCCTGTCCAGCGGAGCCAGGCTTTCTTAGCACCCCCTGCTGCGTCACAGGTCTGACCGCCGCCGTGGTCAGTTGTTCCGCAGCCGCTGGTGACTGAGGGCCGGGGTTTTATGGAGCTTATCATAGTAGGTTGCGGCCAATTACTGCACCAGGGTGGCCAACTCCTGTTCTGGTGAGGGAGTGCGTTGCCGGAGGTGTTCACCGGCATCAGGTCGCACCCCAAACCTGTGTATGCAATTCCATCGACACGCGGATTTTTTTTGTTTTTTTTTTTTCATCCGGTGGAGAATTGCGCGGCACCGGGATTTGAACCCCGGAATAGTTGCACAAAAACTATTATCCCTCTCAGAAACTGTTACAGCGCTACGAAAGCAAGGGGCGACCTGACCCGATCAGGATTATGCGCATTATAAGAAGCAATAGTGTTCCTACGCGCCTCTCTCCCCCTGAATAAGGGGGGACATTTGCCTGTTATAGTGCGTTTGATCCTAATTGGGCCATGTCGCCCCTGCCTTTCTCAGTGCTGCGAAAAGCTTGTGAAATTGAGTATAGCAATTTTTGATAGATTTTTTAGACGGCCTAGCTTCCTTTCTTAACTTTCATCTCACATATCGTGCAACCCAAATCTTGTTTGATCCCGACGCTCTATGAAAGGTATGAGAGCCCAAGTGCACGTTCAACATAAACTTTCAATAATGCTCAATTGTCTCCTTGGCACGTGATACCTCGCCTTCTCTGTGTTATGCGTTAAGAATGAAGGCGAATCTGAGAAGCAGGCCGTACTCCGATCGACGGTGTCTCAAAGCACTGTTGAGCATGATTCCACGCCGTTACTCCGCTGGAGTGATCGCCATCTACGCAAATGATTAGAGGTAAAATCATTGTGGAAGCTCCAAGAAACATTCCAGAGAGCATCCAAGAGCGCAAACGCAGCTGTACCCGCATCTGCGGGCTTTGTGTGTGTGTGTGTGTGTGTGTGCGTGTGTGTGTGCGTGCGTGCGTGTGTGTGTGTGTGTGTGTGTGTGTGTGTGTGTGTGTGTGTGTGTGTGTGTGTGTGTGTGTGTGTGTGTGTGTGTGTGTGTGTGTGTGTGTGTGTGTGTGTGTGTGTGTGTGTGTGTGTGTGTGTGCGTGTGCGTGCGTGTGTGTGTGTGTGTGTGTGTGTGCGTGCATATGTGTGTGTGTGTGTGTGTGTGCGTGTGTGTGTGTGTGTGTGTGTGTGTGTGTGTGTGTGTGTGTGTGTGTGTGTGTGTGTGTGTGTGTGTGTGTGTGTGTGTGTGTGTGTGCGCGTGTGTGTGTGTGTGTGTGTGTGTGTGTGTGCGTGTGTGTGTGTGTGCGTGTGTCATTATTCGCGCCATGAGACTAGGAATGAACGAATTAAGCAATGGAAGGAAGGAGAGCGAGAAACAGTCCCCGTCATAGAGGCCTGCCAGTGCAGAGGCATGACAGTGTACGTAAATGCACTGCCATGCGCAGACAAGTGGCGCAATTTGCACTTCGCCTCGCCCTAAATGCCACCTCCGCGGCTAAACTTCGGTCTCTCGCCCTCTGACTTAGCAGCCCAACGCGACAACTGCTGAGCCTCCGTGGAATATGCATGCTGCAGAAGTCGTGCCACAACGTCAGAAGCACTTCTGTAGACTCTTCGCTGCAGTTTTTGATGCAGTGTATTTGCGTGCAAGGACGAGAACTCTGTAAATCCTTGGTATCTCCGCTAAGAATTAATTGAAATCCTGCTCGTACGCGCCGAGAGAATGAAACTGAAGGGTCGCTGTCGTGTAGATGAACCATTTTTCTTACTCTATGCTGATGTAAACATATTTATCCTGCAGTATCTAATGTGTGTACAGTCAAGGACCGCTTCACCACTAATAGCAGAGCGGAGACGATCCACTATCGCTGACTCCGTGCAGACACGAGAACAAGAACAACTAGATGACGAGAGGACGACACCAGGTGCATGTCTGAATTACCGTCGACCGCGGTTCATGTTCGGTTCATATTCTCACTGTAGTCGCTCTGTCATTTCATGTTGGGTTACCATGCCCTTGAGTGAGGTTTCCAAGCCCTCGATATGAGCGTAAAGGTGCAATCATACAGAGCTGCTGAGCTTCGAAAAGACGTCTAAAGAGCTTTAATAACAAACTGCGCATCTGAAAATGTTCTGATAACTCAGAGCGCTGAATGTATTCGTAGCACGATCGCACGGCTTCAACCTCTACGTGCGTGTCAATATTTTCCAGCTAGCAGCCGGTTTTGCGCAGCTGATCAGACCGTGACCTCATTTGGGGTTTCGTGTATAACTTTGTGCAAGCGGATAAAAAAAGCGCAGGGTGAACCCGTACTTTATAAACCATTCATATTCAAGTTTCTATTGCCAGCCAATAATATTTGCACTGAAGCTTTATGGCTTTCTAGCGGCTAAAAGTCATGCGAATGTCCTGAACTAGTTGCGAAACGCAATTCAAATAATGTTCTCTTTTTTTTTAATTGCCAAAATAACAATCCTGCATGGAGTTCCAACCTGTTCGCGCCCCGTGTACAAGCTTTGTTCGAAACCACGGCCGCATCTGCCCAGAACAACGGGTTTAAATATTCATATATCAAAAATTGATGCAGTGCACGGACTCGCTGGTTGGTTGGCGCTGGAGATCACACTTTCTTCGTGGGAGATGAACGAGTTTTCCAACCGGTGCCTCAAGGCATTGGACCCTGGTCTGTGCCTTCGTCTTCCCGTTCCATATCGCGTCGCGAAGCAACATAGTTTTGTCGTGCATAGATCTGTTGCTAGGCAGTACACATGCCGGATTGGGGTGGCCGATATCCCTGCTTGTAGGCAAGACATGGCTGCGAGATAACTGATCATCTCCTATATGATTGCGTCCTGCTTTTGCGAGTGAAAGACATGAGCTGCGTTGTGGCCGGATTGCCTCAATCCTCGCCCTTTAAACACAGGACAAGGTCCTCGGATCGTGGCCACAACAGTCGACGGCCCACATGATCCACAAGACCTTTTTATTGTCTGAGGGTGACTAGCTTCAGTGATAAATTGTGACCGTGCTCCTCGCCCCATTCTTTCTTCGCAATCGTAATCCTCTTATTCCTCTCCGCCACTGCAAAATAACCAACCGCAAAACGGTTCTGGTTGACATGCCCGCACTCCTTCTTCCCCTTTCTACCCCCAGTATGCGCACAGCTATAAACAGAAGCGCAGCGGCGCTATATATAAGTAGACATAGTGATTCGCTACATAATTAGTACAACCTGCATATTTAACACTGCAGCCTAATGTCACTGACATAGAGCATTTGGCACATACCCTCTGTTTTGGCTGATATAAAATGCGTCTTTAGCGGACTAAAATGACCTCCTATACAAATGTAGAGAGTAAAAGTTTGAAAGGCGTGAAGTCTTCCTCTCGCAATGTGGGCGCCTTCAGCTACATGTTACGAGATGTCGACAAAGTCCGTGCAGTTTTCATTCTAAAATCTTCACCTTTGCTCACGACTCACGTGTTTCCCATGTACGCAGAAACTTCTTTTTTTTTTTTTTTCACCATTTCAGTCTTTCATCAGTCCTCGAAGATCAGCACTAGACAGTTCAGTGCAATAAGTCGTTAAAAAAGAACGCATTAATCTCGCCATACTTCTCGAGTTATGGCATTTGCCCGAATACTGAAAATTACTTCTTTTATCCTCGCCGTCCCTCTTAGTGAAAAGAGACACCGAGGAAAAAATTAAATTTGCTTTTTTATATAAAATATCAGCTCCTAACCAAACAAAGAGTGCTCTTAGAGAAGCTCTTCCACGGTAGAGAACAGCCACAGCTAAAAGACACGTGTAGCCGTCACAAGCCAATTTGGCCAGCCTACAAGCGCAATGAAGAAAATGCCGAAAAGCCATAAATGATGAGGCTGATAAATAAGTTTGAAGGTTACGTGTCTCACTTTGCAAGTTTTATTTCTAACCCCCTAATGTGCTTTTATCCAGCAAAGAAGATGGAAAAAACGCAGTCTAAATTAGTATTCCGCGGCGCCGTAGACGAGAGGTTAGATTTCGTTATGCGGCGCATCACGACTACGCGCCATGCGTGCCCGCGTTGTTTCGTTTTCCAAGCATCTCGGTTTCCAAGCTCAGAGCAGTAGAGGAATTGCAACAGCCAAAGTTAATGCCGCGACGCACATGCAGCGATATCTGTTACACGCCCATTCCTAAGTTTCGCGTATAGTACCGGCAGTTGGAGCACCAGTTGTTGCCGGCATAACCGATGCGTTTCCACGAAACTGGGCATTTACCATGTAAGTGCGGAGGAAAGCTTAACGGGAGCTTGGTTATCACCGGAAACATATGGACGATGATTACCATGGAAGGAGGTTAAGGGTAAGTGTCCCAAATTGTTCAACCAGCGGCTGCCAGACACAAGCCGTACGTCGAGGCACAGGGGCCGCTTTACGCTATAGCACCTGACCTCAGAGCCAGCATTAGACAAGAAAATTTAGCAGGCCGGTCCGACCATGTAGGGTTCACTTGTGTCGGTGCGTTGGTGAATCAGAAGAAATTCCAAGAAAGCGGAGAATATACAAAACATTTAAATATTAGCACGTAGAACACGAGATAAGAATTGAAAGGAACGAGAGTACGATACAAAGCATCTGCAAACACAAAATGCGCCATGTAGTGTAAGCACAAAGCAATCTTAGCCAATTATTCAAGTAAACAAAACGTACAATCTAAGATGGCAGCAAGGTACGACAACAAAAGGAAAAGTTACACGGACAGTCAAGCAGCTCGAGGCATCGACTCGATGCGAGGAGGGTTAGCATCCGGCGCGTGTACAGGGTCGTTCACTTCTAGCTAGAACACGGTCACTGCTTTTAAAGCAACATTGTATATGACGCAGGCAGATATCGATGCAAAGCGATGCAAGCACACAGAGACACGGATGTGCTGCTTCACATGGCCAGCCACTTTAGATTACTGCGTGGCCGGGTCGGATGCAATGACACCTTGAAAGCAGTGACCGTGTTCTAGCTAGAAGTGGACGAGGCTGTACCTCAGCCCTTAGCGCGCCGCAGACGCACCACACACCCTCCTCCATTGCGTGCCTATGAACGACTGTCCGTATGACTGTTTCTTTTCTTGTCCTATCTTGTTGCCATCATAGATTGTACGCTTTGTTTATTTGCCTAATTGGTTAAGATTGTTTTGTGCTCACACTCCTTGTCGCGTTTTGTGTTTGCCTAGTCTTTGTATCTTACTCTTGTTCCTTTTAATTCTTACCTCGTGTGGTCCCTGCTAACAATTAAATGTTTCGTATATTCTCCGCACTCGTCCAATTTCTTCAACACGTGAGATTATACAAGGGCATAGAGCCCTACTAAATGCTGTTGTCTAACGCTGGCGCTGAGGTCAGGTGCTTTCAGCCAAACAAGTGGTTGGTAGCGAATAGTTGCATCAGTAATATTAGGAATCCAAGATGTTTCATAAACGAGTAACTAGGCCTGTGAAGCAGCAGCACATTATTAAGGGAGAATTTGGCTTGGAATCCGAAGTGTCCACATTAATGAGTCATGACTCTACAGCAGTCGATGGCAACAATTGCTAGGTCACTTAAGTAAAAAATTTAGCGCAAAAAAAAGAACGCAAAGGACAAAGAAGAACACATAAGACGTTTGACGTATGTGTTCTTCTTTGTGCTTTGTGTTCTTTTTTTGCGCTAAATGTTTTACTTAATGGATCACCAACTAGCCCGGCAACATGCTCTCCTCAACTGCTAGGTCACCTTTTCAGTTACTTTGTTAACTTGACGTTGCGAGTTGTGACAGGACACCTGTGAGACACAAATTTGTAGACGGACACCGCATTTGTTATTCCATTGAATCAATATTGTGATTGTGGGTTGGGGCGGCTTGAGTGAAGAGAGTTAAGACTCGGTAGCTTCATGGTTACGAAAGAGTTTGTACTATAGATGAAGCACGGATGTTAATAACGTTGCATTACATATACATATAGCTTGGAAGCAAAAGCACAAAACAGCCCATCTACAAGCACATGCACATCAAATAATCCTAAAAATACAGCACAAACAAGCTAAACACACTGTGGAACACTGTATACCTAATCTCTTAGGAGTAAATTGGACAACAAAGGAAGAACATTTGTGTGTATTGAAAAATGCACACATGAACAGAAGTACAGTCTTGTTCAAAAGTATTGAATCCAAAGGATATTCGCCTCAGCCGCAAAACAAAACCATCAGTTAAGCAAGAAAGACCAAATGGCCCTGAATTCTTGAAGATGGTTCCTTACTGTGCTAAGAAACCATATCCTAGGATCTTCAGAAATATTTCTTCCGTATTGATGCCATGATGACTCGATTTTGTGGCTTAGACAAAAATTGCTTCACTTCAAGACTTGACCAAGACTGTGCACAGCACTCACACTTCAAACTTTACATTTACACAGTTAAACAGCTGCTAAAGCATCTTTCTCCTTATGTCAAGTGTTGACCTTGTAACTAGGCAGAGGGAGAAATGTGTGGTGCATAATCATGCACAGCTAGAAAAGCTGAGGCGCTGGCCGAAAGCGTGCGCGCAAGAACCAGGAAATAGACTACACAGTGGATTACTGACTTTAGTCTTTCAAACATTGACTGGAGATTGATGCTGCACAAGCACTGCTTTTCGCTACCTTGCTGAATTACGTAATTATAACCATGACCAGTTATGGCTATTCAAGTGTTCTCATTATTTGGTCACACAACCCCTGCAAAATAATCGTAAGGTGGAAAGAACTAAGCAATCTTATGGCGAGATACAAAACCACCCAAGCAACGCCATGAAACACACTGACAATGCTACGAAAAAAGAGCTTGAGAAATGGGCCCCTGGCTGTGGAGTAGCCAGAACTACATTTCGTGGGCCTCCGGTCGAAAAAAATGGGCAAAGAAAAAAGGCCGAAAGAAGAGGGAGATGCATTGCTCAGAAAAAACATTGCGTTTTTTTGCCAAAACATCGCCCAGGCTACGCCTCTAGTCCCTGGTATTTAATCTTTACCTGGACAAACAGCTGACCCACCGGGCATCCTTAGCAGCCATTTTCGCTTGTACAAGAACAAGGAAACCATGCAGACAAATACCGAAAACAATAGCCACTGGAAAATGCTTACACGGAGCTGCGTGACAACTACGGATCAAGCCATGCATGGATCAAACGTTATCTGGAGTTCAGAAAAAAAAAAGCCCATATATAATGATCCCAAACAGCAAATCACATTAATTTCTAATGTTTTGTTTTCCAAAATACAGTTCTTAATAGTAGTCTTTAACTATTACATACATGGAAGAGAACAGTACATATGACAGATAACACTCGTATGCTTTTCCTTCAACTTTGTGTTTATTTATCTTTCCCCTAAAAAGATTACATTACTAATTTATGTGATTACGGCAGTAAAAATTAAAAAAAAAGACATAAAGTACAATCCCCAATACTTTCCTTAGCCTCGCCGACTGTTGGCTTCTTTCCTTGATGTATTATAACGAGCACCCTCATTTCCCCTTCATTTATCTGCTCGTATGCTCAAAGACGTATTGCTTCCTTCCTTGCGTATTATCAAACTCTTGAAAGTAGCGCAGCTTTGTAAGAAAACGGGCACGGTAAATTTTCCAGGCCTGGGTGCTCCCAGCTTGCGCACCACTGTAAAAGGCATATAACGTTGTTATTGGGTACCTCCTTGTAAAAAAATAATTAGGGACGGCAACAAAATAATCTGCCGATTATTTTGCAGTGTTCTGAGCAGTGAAATCACATTTCGGACATTAATTAAAAACTAACGAGTAGGAATAATGTGCCCTTTTTAAATACCTTTTACATGAATGAATACAAAGTTCATGTACGTTCTGTACTGAATAAAAAGCCCATAATAATGTGTTTTGTAGTACATTTCATATTCATCTGAAACACTGAGCTTTACAACATATTTGGCGAAAGTTAATCGCTCTAATGCCAATTATAGTGCGCGAGTACACACCTCTTTTCGTTTGGTTTTAACTTGTGTAATTGCTGCTTTGTTTTGCTATTTCTCGCGTGAAATGATATTTAACGTGAGGAGAGGAGGAGAGGTGGGCTGGCGGAAACTGACCTGGCCTGCTACTCCACACTGCGGAAAAACAGGTTCATAGATCACTGGGAGTCCTGATATTCCTGGCACAGAGGTTGAGTGATGAACTACTGTCCTGGCAAGGGGTTGGTTCCAACACATTGTGTAACCCAGGCTGGCCGAGCAAATTAACCTCCCAGCTCCTGTCCACACTTTAACTATTGTTGGCAATGTTGGCGCTGTGTCTCGTTTTCTTCGCTTGTGTGTATGTGTGTGTTTAATTTTCAGCGCCATTAAAAATACAATGTTCGAAATGGACCGGATCAAGCAGATTGGCTTGTTGGGCGAGGCCGTTGAACATTATTTTAAAACAGCGCTAGAAGACGGACATATAGAAAGAGAGAAACACACACTGCGCTGACCCGCTGGTGTGGCGTAGTGGTTATGGCGCTCGACTACTGTTCCTATGAATTCGGGATGGAATCCCGGCCTCGGTGGCCGCTTTTCGATGGCGACGAAAAGCAAGACGTCCGTGTTCTGTGCAATGTCAGTGCACGTTAAAGAGCCCCAGGTGGTCGATATTTCCGGAGTCTTCACTACGGCGTCTCTCATCGCCTGAGTCGTTTTGGTTCGTTAAACACTACAAACCAAAACCTACCACACATTGCGCTGAACTGATAACTCAATTTTTTATTCATGAAGCGTATCTTATTATACACAGCGGCTGATAAAAAGTCGACAACCGGTTCCGTCACAGCTCCTAAAACCCCATCCACACCCTGCCAAAAAAGCCCCTTTTCTTCGCTTGAAGTATTAGGCAAGCGCGCTGCTCGCGCATGTTTCTTTACCATCTGCTTATGTTTTCTGCCTCAATGATTTCTCTTGCTATTGGGTCTCGGTTTTGGCCTATTACTTCCTCCCTTTGGAGACACGGTTCGCAATTGTAGTCCTGACAATGGTCCACAAGATTTTGGTCCCTTTTCCACTGTAAATTTTTTTGGGCCCACGGATCCCAAAATTTAAACAACGTCCTGTTTGACCAACGTATGCCTTTCCGCATGTCACTTGTATCCTATACACGACTACTTTTTCGCGAGCGACCGAAGGGGCTTTGTGTTTCTTTTTGCAGCCACTGGCGTTCCTTTCAATAATAGCCTTCCTAGAAAAGAACGCCAGTTTAATGGAACACAAGAAAGATTTGTGTCGCGGGCATCACAGAGGAATTTGCCTTCCCACATCCGGAACTGTGACAGCAAAAAGAAATGCACTCCCAGATTAAAAAAAAAAAAAGATCATTCGAAAAAAAAATAGAGCATAAGAACCAACTGACGCTCGGAATAGTTGAGTGAGTGAGTGAAAAAACTTTATTGAGGTCTTTTGGTTAGTCTCGGAGAGTCTTCCTGCAGCCGCTTCTTCGCCACCGTTGGAGACTCCTTAGCACGGGTGGTTCCCTCATTCCAGGGCTCCACTGGTCCTGGCTACCTCGCATGCGTGCTGCACCAATGCCCTTTGGGCGGTGAGCTCGCAGCTGGTTAGCAGGCCCTCCCATTGCTCCGCACTCGGGTTAGTTTGTTTGTGGAAAGTGTAGTTGTGTTTACATTCCCATGTGACGTGGTATAGGGTCGGACTGTTGAAGCCGCCTTCATCTCAAGCATTAGGGAAGGTTGCGTCAGCACCCCTTTCATCTCACTATCTGAAAAAGAAACCACCTTTCTCTTGTTTTATTGACTTCACCTGGATTTTAGAGGCACCCATCATATGTTGCTCTTTTTCGTTCTAGCCGTGTTAATTGCTAGCGCTCATTCCTCGTACCGCTACTCTTTTCATCATTTTCTCGCCTTCTCCTCTTCTAACATAATTGCACCCTCAACCCTGCTTTTCCATCATTCTTTTTCCATTGAACATTTGTGCTGTGCGCCATGGAATTCATTGTTCAGTGTATGTTTTTAGTGACGATCTCTCTGTTATCTTTTTATGACCTTGGAAACGTATGATTACTAGTTCGATTGCGCGTCCTGACTGTCACCTTACATTGATTATTTCCATGGTGGCCTTTTACCCGGCGTGTGTGTGTAATTGCGGGTTTCAGTTTTGTTGAAATAAAGCTGAAAGCTCAGCGTTCTTTCCCATCTCCTTCTTCTTCTTTTCTCTCTCATAGTGCGCGCGCTGTTGATGCAAGTGGATCATAACCAACCAGCACTTCAGATCGTGCTGTTCAAGCATCTGCACGTGGGCTGCGGGCGGGTTTTAGAATTTGGGTTGGCGCACCCGTAGCGGTCATACATCGTTGGAAAACACCTGTAGCTGGCTATTGTTGCATGGGCCTCCGAGTCCGTAGAGTAGCAAACACAATGCTTGTCGCGTTCACATCGCGAATAGGCCTAGCACTTAAGCCACATAACCAGTGCTACTAGGGCTATTATCCTAAAATTTAGATTTGTCGGCAAATACCAGTCTGCATTCATCAGCCGCGACTGCCGGGACTGCTGCAATTGTTCGACAGCAAATAAAAGATACCAGCAACGCCCGGCCGGCGACCGCTTTCATTCCGACTGTTTCCAGACCTTATCTTCCGCTCTCCAACAACGACAGAGTAAGTGGTTACGTAACCAGAAAGTCTCTAGTTTGGATAGAAGCGGCGGAAAAAGTTTTTCCAGCTTGAAATCTAAACCTCTCAGCAAATCTTGGCAGGCTCTTAAACTTCACTTTAACCGTGTTAAGCGCGATAGGGCATTTCCTCTCTTCTCCTCTTTTTCTCTTTTATTGTGATCCACTCCAGTGCTCACACACACGCTGCTACGTCTCACTTATCGCAACGTATTCTTTAAATCTTCCTTAAGAGGCTTGGACCTCTGTAGCCTATAAAGCGCACCCGTTCGGCAGGCAGATCTTGGCCTCAATCGCCAAGCAATAATTTATTACATAATTTGTATTTTCGGATGTGTCCTCATTGCAGGACCTTTCGCCAAATTTAACTTTATTTGGATCATCTCCTGATTTGATGACTTCATTTCCAGAATCTCGAAAAATGGTTTCCGATTACCGCCAGACGCCACTTGATTTTCAGCAGAACAAGCTGCTTCACGCTTTCCATTAATAAATGCATCATTTGCTTCCGGATGAGCGGGAACAAAGCATTAAAATGCAGAATTGGCGCATTATTTATTCTCTCGCGGCATCGCAGCAGCTACGTGATATGCTGCGCCTCCTGCGTATACGCCTAAGCCTAGCGCTCCTTTAGAACTCTGCAGTTGGATTTCCGATACTCATTGTACTCATACAGCGCACTTTCACTCACGCCTGACTTCACCAAAAGGCGACAAACTAATTCGGACTCCGATTAGCTCGGAACGTATAGCTTGGAGAGCTTAATATTGTGACGTCCAATATTTTGAGATCTCGCTCAATGCACTACACGGAACACCGACTCGCGCAGTTAGATTCTTACCTCACGCTTCCTTCTCTTCGCACAAGCATAGATAATTTTAACGAGATCCTTTTTTTGTCTGTCATAGCCTGATTCGATTGGGACGTTAAACCCCCCCCCCCCACACACACACACACAAAAAAAAAAAAGACTTTTTGTTGCACAGCGCCGGGACCCTGTCGGTTTGATTTGTCTGACGAACCCAATGTACGAATTACTGTCTCTCTGACGGTAGCCGTATCCTCAGAAATGGTCGGAAGTGGTCGGAGTATGGCACTGTTGTTTTGAAGTCTGCAACCCACCTAGCTGCAAGCTTGCTCTCTCGCAGGAAGAGGGGAAAAACCACATCGTCGTAGCCGTTCCCGTACTCGTACAACAGTTGTCTGCTCAAAACGCCGGCATGACTGCCCGCCGATTCATTCAGTGCTGCACAACTGGCGTTATCGCTTCACAAACACGCTTTTGTAAGGCTTTATTGGGAAAGAAAAAAAAAACAGCCATTCGGATGTGACTGCATTGGCTTACACACAAAAACAAGCACGGTCGGTCGCAGTGACTGCGATGCGACTGAAAACCAGCGCTGCGGTTTCCGGTCTGTGCTCGCATCCTCATCAGCGCTCTGCCACGGGGGCAAAATGAAAGCGCTAATTGATCCGGGAATAACGTCGTCCCAGGAGGAAGAATCTGTAAAATAAAATTTATCAGCGTAGTTTATACGGTGGTCAAATGCAGACGTTGGTTTCTTATTGAAATCGGCAGACTCATCCGCACCCCTTTAACAAAATCCGCGTGAAGCAACAACCACGTCCGCCTATGCGAGACGAGAACAGCATTAGCAACAGATCCTGCAATAGTCACACAGAACTCCTACCTCAAGTTTCGAATTCAGTGCAGAGTGATCTGTGAGTTGAGCAAGCATATATGTAAAGGCAGAATGTAAGAAAATTCAAGAGGAAGGTTTCTGCGGAGCGTCCAATAGAGCGTCCTTGCAGCGTTCAACCCAACCGTTTATGAAATCAAGCAGTGCATACTTAGGGACAAAAGTAAAATGTATCTGAATGACAGCTGCTGAATTTCTGCGCACCTTTCAGTCGAGCCCGGATGCTCTTTGAGGTGAATTAATTGCCGCGGCTGTCCTTCGTTTCTGATGAACTCTTAATCGGCATTCAACATTCAGTCCGGAGTCCCAAGCGCGGCTTGTGTCTATAAGTCGGTACGCGGTCGACCATGCGCCACTGATGGGCCGAGCTCGATTGGCTCGTCGTGATTGCCGTTGTTCTACAGTCGGTCAATGCCACTTGAGGTCCGTGGATGGTTTCTTAGGGGGCACGAAGAGGATAGAAACTTTGTCAAGGGAAGCAAAGAGGAAATCGATTGATGAGGCCAGAAAATTTTCTGCGGTCTAGAGGAAGGGTGAGACTGCAGCTGACGCAATGCGGGTTGATAACTGGAACAACCTTTTGTCGCGCACAGCGAACTTAACTGAGGTAGTGGTAATGATGATGATGCTGTTCACATTGCTAAGAAGGCCGCGACGGTGAGGTAAGGAAATCGTCACTATCAGGCTGATGTCAGGATCAAAATCAGGGCTGCATTACCGACATGTTATCGTCAGTGAGAGAGAGAGATCATACCTATTCCGCACCTTCATTCAGCCGCTGCAGGTTAATGGTCCTATAGAGCAAGTAAAAATTTTTCTTCATTTGGTTAAGCGTTCTAGATGGCTCTGAGAGCAAGTTTCACTCTTTCATATCTCACATGCTGTCTCCGCCTTACAGCATTAGCGCTGGTAGCAATGGGTGAGGTCGAATTACTTATCACGGAGAGTGTCATTCACTATAATAAAATGAGAAAAATAGCGTACGCTATAGTCTCCCAGGTGGTCGACATGCTTGGCCTGTCAGTTTTGGTGTGAATAAAAGTAATATTACTAGTATCCTATATATTCGCAGCGACTCTGCAAGTCTGGGCTTTGGAGCCGGCAGCAGAGAAAGTGAATCAAAATTTGTTATTTATCTCGCTGCTACAAAAGCCGCTGGTTGCCTTTGAGAGGTTATGATGGTATCGTCCTGGCTATGCAACCCATGCTATAGAAATTTTGAACAAATTCTGGGAAAGGGTTATTGAACACATCTTTGCTTTTTTTCCCACATGGCATAACTACACCACAACATTCAATAGATCAGCTGATCATCCGCTGGCAAGATTTATTTTTGCAATTAATTAAAACAAAATACCTCATTCGTTTTCTATGCCAGTCTTATAATTACTCCTAAGCCCATTTTGGTAAGATGAACAACCGTATCTTATGACTGTGCTCCTTCTTTGGTCTGCCTAATACTTGAAATATGGTGCCGTTCTTCCACCGTTCGCACGGGCACAAATTCAACGGCAGTGTTGCGATGTCATTTCCGGGACGCCGTCCCTGTCGAGTTAGCCAAAAGGGAGATTTTTCCGTCCAATCCCTGAGAAAATAGTCGATTACAAAACCGCTGTTCCCACTGACCACTGCAGTGAATATTCATCGACCGCCGTCGTCCTCACAGTGTCACGTCCTGAAGCCCAGTTCATTATTCCTCATGACAGTGGTGGCTTCGACGTTTGAGAAGCCCGCGAACAACCCCGAAAGCTTGTGCCTGGCTTGTGCTTTTTTAGTTTCTGCTTACGACGGCTTCAGGAAGCACGTCTCTTCGTCGTGTGAAGGAGGGGATGCTTCTCCTTCTCGTGGCTGAGCAGCATTCGCCGAGTCGCGATTTCGAAGATGATGAGCCCAAACGGCGCTCCTGGCCAAAAAGACGAATTCCCGTGATAAAAGGAGTAATATCTACCGAAACCTGGAGGGGCGTTGCTAGAGTCTTTAGTTTTTTAACCGCGAGAATTGTTTTATTAACGCTGCTAATAACTTCAAGGCATAACGGCGTATGTCGTACGATTTTCTGCCCTTTAAAAGTTCTCCAAATCGGCAGAAATGACAAATTTTGAAATCTTTAGAGATTGACCTCTTAATAAAAGAGGATATGATATTTCTCCTTCGGTGTCCCATCAAGTTGCATTCTCAACGAGAGTGTATCTTTTATTTGGTATGCGCGCCAACATTTAATGACACACACAGACAAAAGACGCGAAACGTGCAGCAAATGCATTGCATGAATGAATCTGTGTTTGCGCAATGTAATGCGCGTGCGCGGTGCAATTTCGTGAACTTTCAGGGAGACATTTGTTCCTGAAGTAACTATGGCATATTATGATACTGCTATGCACACGTTGGTGGGAGCGGTCTATGTTTCCGGTGTGCATCAGTAGCTTTTCCTGCGCTCACCTCGAAGAGGTAAAACTTACATAAAAGCCGAACGGGCTATGTTTTCTAGAAATATTTATTCAAACTATTTATTATTTCATTTATATTTATTATTATTTATTAATAAATATAAATAAAGAATATTTATTATTTAGTTAACTGCGGAATATTGCTACACACTTTTATGAAAATATTAACACAATTGACATAGCTTGTGATGAGTCCACAAAGTTTGTTTCTGAGCTTTGCCCTGCAGAGGACCAGGCAACGGTGAAAATTCCGTCAACAGGCTGACACAAAAGCTGTTTAAGTCAGCCGCAGAAGAGGTCAGTATACTACTGGTTACCGATGACAATATATGGAGGAGCAGTAATCACACGAGAAATTCACTACGCCAGGGCACAAGCGCAGCTCAGGTTTCGCATATTTACTGCACAGTAGTGCCCCTGGCAATGTCGTTCCATTTAATTTTCATGTCTATCTAAAAATTTTACTTTTTGATTCCACAATCCGAATCACTTTGTAAAAATTCGATCTTAAATCAGTTGAGGAATGTGATGGTGGCTTTTGGCACGTTGCGGTGGATCTCCGGAACGAATAACCTTTCCGTTAAAGGATCGCTGACGTCGAACAAAAATAAGGGTAGCCAGCAACCTGCAGTCGCACTGCAAGACCGCTGCACTAAGATGCGAGCCACGCGTGAGCGGCAAAATAGGGCGTCCTTCCCCAACTGCATGCAAGTTGGCGAGGCACTCAATGCGGCGGCCATCGGAACTGTGGAGCGAGCATATGGGCGCACCGGGTCCCCCTCGCACTGCTGTTTCCGACTGCGCGGGGAAGGAAGGTGAGCCGGGTCCGGGCAATCGAGCGAGGTGCACATCACGGGGTGCCCCCCCTCTCGGGAAGTTAAACAGGAAACAAAGAGCCCGCACGCGGGGCTGGGAGTGGAGTTGGGTTAGGTTGTATACGTCGTCGCACGGCGGTCCGAACGTATGGGCTCTCTCCGGGGATAGAAGCGGGGAGCGATCTGCAAACAGAACCCCTCCCACCGATAAAGAGATTGAATGAGCGCGCGCCTGCGCTCGCATGCACTTGCCGAGGGGCAGTTAAAGTGTAGTTTGCATTGTGCACCCGGCCGCCGCGTTTGGCGGGAGGGGCTCCGGCCCCGGAGCAGATGGCTGGTTAGGCTTAGCGGGAGGCTCACGACTGCTGTCGTCTGCTGTATCGCTGTCGTCTGCTCGCTCTCCGGCGGCGGCGAGGAACACGACGCAGAGAGGGGTTGTTTGAGAACCGCGACGAGCCACGCAAGCTCCGTGTTGGGGTTGGAACGCCCTCTGCTGTGGTCGCCTGACGAGGGAGCGAGGGGCACAGGGGGACGCGTTCCGCCGCCATTGTGGCGAAAGGAGCGAAGGGCTGTCGCTGCGTGCCGCACCTTGTTGCCGTCGCAGATCAGATGGCGGGAGGTCGCGTGTCGGGGTTTCGATCGCTCCCGACTCAATTGCGGGACGAAAGCACCTAAACAGAGCGGCCGCGAGGGGAGACGGGGGCGTCGTGGTTCGCGCCTAATTTGTCGGCCCTGCAAAGCGTCCGCATCACGAACGAGAAGAACCGACGACCCCCCACCCCCCACGCTTCCCGGCGTATTGCGGTCGCACACACGCATTCTCAAATTTCCCGGTGATATTAAAGCGCATTCGAACGACTGACAACCTCTTGCGGACTACTCTCCAAATTCTGTAGGCGCAAGAAACTCGTCCGAACTCGGTTTTAGGCATGAAATGCGTCCAACTCCTATTTTCGGCAACCTTAGAGCAAAATCAGAGCAAAACTGAAGCTGGAATTAGTGCCGGCCATGTGGGAAAATGGAGGAATCCCCCAGACTCTGCGACGATTAAAATCACGCTTTAGACCACTCAGCTATCGCCACGAATCAAGGCGCAGTGTTCGTAGTTGCTACTAGTACCATGCACTAAACCACGCATGATGTCAACGTGCAATTCATTTCCGTGTTTGTGTCTCGTTCTTTCAGTATCTCCATAATTTCCTTCACTGTATGGTTCTCGGGCACAACTCTAGCGAATCAGCTTGTGTATATTTCCTGTCCCCATACTGACTTATTCTACCGGCGTTATTCCTTAGAGGCACGTTGAGCGCAATTATAATAACTGTCTCTAGTCTAGGAGCACTTACTTGACGAGAGAGACAGGAAATCATATCGGCAAAAGAAGTACACATCGTCGTGAATCATGATGAGTAAAACCATCTTGCAAAGAATATGTCTGGGTGTCAGGAATAATAGTAGGGGAAAGAAAATGGCTTGGGATGGCATATTTATGGACAGGGGACAAATGCAAAAAGGAAAATACGAATATAGCTAAATATTTCATTGAAGATATGAAACAGTTCGGAGACGGGGCCGAGATAATTATATTCGGTATGAATGGACACATTCGGCATCTGGATGGATGCGCTGATGGTAACGGGAAATTAATGTTAGGACTCTGTGAGCAGCTTAACCAAGTTATTGTTAATAGACAAGCGAAATGTGAGGCACAGACCACGAAGGAATTCCGCAAGAGGCAAACCCCCATTAATTACTGCCTAATGTCACAAAAAATCTACGGCAAGCTCGCAAAAATGGAAATGGACAAGTACGCGGCGTACAGTTCGGGAAGTGACTATAAATGAATTACCCTGCAGATGGATGCCTAATAAATCGAGAAAGTCGGGAAGCATCAGAAGCAAACGCAAATTTAACACACATGCAAATATTGCTAATAGCCCGACGCGTCGACGATAAGATAGGGAAACACCCCACGAAGGGGATGATAATAAGTTAGCGCAACTAATCCATGCGAAAATTCAACAAATGCCAAATGACTGGAAAGGAAAGAAAAAACCCAGAAGCTGGAGGAGGAAATTTGGGAAACCATCAAACGAAGGTGTGTGGCTTCCACAGAACACAAAGTGAAATAAGGCGCAGCTTTCTACGTACGAAATAGAGAGAAAATGGGAATCTTATAGGCAAAAGCAATTGAAAGTGCAGGTCCCTGTGCAGAGTAAAATAAAGCACCACATCGATCGATGGATGTCTGAAGTGCGTGACGCAAATAAATGGAGGCAAGAAAATTCTTGCCCCATATAAACAGTATGCGTCAAAGGAATCAAAGATAGCAGGGGCAGATTCAGAACACCAGAAAAAAAAAATGTCTTCAGAGGGCCAATGTTATCAAGTACACTAGATCAGTTATAGCCGAATTGTTTCTTTCAAGAAGAAGAATAATTCATTCGGAACATGTTAAAAGGTACACGATGATAGGTATACGGACATGGGTACCAAAATCAAACGACTGTGATGATGAGGTATACTCTCCCCGAATACAGACGCAGTATCAGAAAGCATAACAAAAAGGAAGTTAGGACTGACCAGTCTCGACTGGAAGAAGGAGAGACCAATATTTATAAATGTACAACCATTGAGATACACGATATTTTGATCAAGCTAATTAACTGACTTGGTTCAGGAAGCAAGAAAACATTAAAAACAGTTGAAACAGTCATAAAAATTGATCAAATTCAGACAGTTGGCGCCAGAGCAGAATCAATTTAATCTAAAAAGCAGCGGTGATAGGAAGACCCTTAATTCTTTTCAACCGATTTGATAACATCAGTTATGTACATAATGGCAATGGAGGAAGATAAATTTAAAATTCAGCCATGGATAGAAAGTAATAATTTACTGAGATAATTGTTGAATGGGTTCAGAAGCGCTAGGCTCCTGGATGATTGCACTTTCGTGTTGACCCAATACCTACGAACAGCCAGGGAGACAACAAACTGCTGTGTCTTGCCTTTCTGGACATGAGTGGTGCGTACGACAGCGTAAATATGGAACTTCTGTGGAACATACTCAAAACTGAAGGAATTGTTCAAGAAGTAATTGAATCACTAAAGGAAATATCCTGTGATAATAAAGTTGAAATCGCATGGGAGGGAAAAGAAGTAGTACGTGTAATGACGAGGTGCATAAGTGATGAAGGCTGGGTTATCGGCTATCACCATTGCTGTTCACAATTTATATGAATAATATGGAAAGGAGACTCCTAGAAAGCAATCATTGGTTTAATATCTCCTACAAACTAAGCTGTATGAATGCAGAACAGCTTCTCCCAGGTTTGGACGATGTTGCTCTATTATGTGAAAGCCAGGGAGATTTACAAGCACTGCGGAGACGAAGGAGACGCTGTAGACTTCACTTTCAACGAAGTTAGGTCGGGCCTGGTGGCATTCAAAGATTCCGTGATTGCTTACCATGCTTACAAGGAGAGACATACCATGACTGGCGGCATATAAGTATGTCGGGCTGTGGATAAACGCAGCACAGGCATACATGGCAAATCATGAACCAACCACCAGGGCGCAAGGTCAATCGAGGAGTTGCCGCGATAATAAAACAGATAGCATTATGGAGGTACAACAAGTATTAAGTACCAAAAGGTATTAAGAAAACGATAATGGCACCAGGGCTTACCTTCTGGAACGTGGTTTTGTGCTTAAGGGCAGAACTCTGGTCGGGGTTAAAAAAGGGTGTCCGAGAGGGGGCATCTACCTTACACTGCTTTGTGACAGTATTCAGTAACTTCATTTTCGATGTGAGCAAATCAAACTGTGATTTTTTTCCTTTTTTTTTTTTTTTAGCTAGGACTGCGCTACGCTGGTCTGAGCCGAGTTTCACTTGGTCAGTCAAAGCCAGACCTGCGCATGCGCCGTTACCATGACAACTAGCTGCGCCATTGCTTGGATGTTCAACCGCTTCACCGCGCTGGTGTCCACCGCAGCGCCGACGCGTGACGTCACGGCTAACCGCCAAGCGGCGACGTCAGGACGCGGAGCGACAGATACGTCGAGCAAAAAGCACAAGACGCGAAGAAGACGCGCTGTATGACCGAACACACCATTCGGCTGGTGACCAGCGTATCGGCAACGACAACGTTTGAATCTGACTTTGTAAATAACGAGTTTGGCTCTGCGTGTTCCGTGTGTGAAAGGCGTGAGCGATATGCAATTGCATCTTTACTTTCTTGACGGATATAACCAAACCAAAGCTGAACGCGGCTGCGTTTATCCTGAGCTAGCTGCGTTAAGCCACCGCCAATTTTTTACTGACAGCAATAGTTATGAAGTTAGTGTAATCAAGGTATTTTACCTGGTAGTCCTTGCTGGCACAAAAAATTACGTTGATGACGGGTAAGAAGAAAACTTTTTTCTTTTCCGAATAGCTCCGTTTCTCAAAAAACTGTCGTTAGGAGGAAGGAGGAGGAAAAAACTTTAAATAAAAAAAAATGCGCCGTTCTTTATTTTCAGCTCTCTCTACCAGTTTTACGGGTTTTTTTTTTTCGAAATATTCTGTTTTCCGCTGTCTTTCATTATCATATTCGCTTTGCACCCAGAGTATTGTCAAAGGAACACGAGGACAAAGTTCTGCGTTGCTGTAGGCTACCCCGCACCTCCAACCAATAATGTAGCGTAGATACATGCACACAGAGAGTACATGTATTTACAGATAATTACAAAGGGGTAGCTGACCAGACGAACAACTTCCATCGTGTCTGACTAGACCTCCGCGAGGCTCGGACCTTTTCCGACGTTCAGTTCCGGCAACCGCTGGATCGCTCTTGCGACCGACTAGGCCACCCGATATGCTATCACGCGTGCATTACCAACCAGTTGCGCCACCGATGTCGCCGATTTCCTGCTTCAAAATGTCATCCTTCACCACGGTGCTCCACGCCAATTGCTGACAGACCAATTGCTGACAGACAGACTTTTTGTCCCGGGCAGTTGACGACATACTCCGGTCCTGTTCCACGCAACAGAATCTCGCTACATCGTACCATCCTCAAACGCCGCTTACTGAGCGGCTGAACAGGACCCTCACTGACAGGCTATCTATGTACGTCGCACCCGACCATCGTGATTGGGACATTGCCTTGCCCTATGTGACATTTGTTTACAATTCTTCGCAGAATGACACCACAGGCTATTCCCCTTTCTATCTTCTATTTAGTCGACATCCTGCATTGCCATTGGATACACTGCTGTCGGCATCTTTGGAGTCGACAACGGAGTACGCTCGTGACGCCATAGCCCAAGCAACTGTGGCCCGCGAAATCGCCCGTGACCGTCTCATCGCCTCCCAGACATACCAGAAATCTGTTTATGAGCCCCCGCATCGCCCGGTACACTATGCCCCAGGATCACTCATTCTCGTCTGGTCACCCTCTCGGCGTGTCGTTCTTTCTGAGAAGCTCCTTCGCCAGTACAACGGCCCTTATCGTGTGCTCCGTCAGGTGACCGAAGTGACATATGAAGTTGCCCCCCTCGATTCTCCGACGTCATCCTCCCGCCCTGCCACCGACGTTGTTCACGTGGTTCGCCTCAAGCCGTACCACGCATCTGACCCGTCTTCTGCTTAGCCCCGGGACGGTGTTTTCGCCGCCGGGAGTTATGTCAAAGGACGACGAGGACAAAGTTCTGTACTCGCATGTGGAATGTGGGGAACGCGAGGACGACGAAGTGTGTGTGATTCGTGCTGGGCGCCGCTGGCCTGAAGTTGTTCGTCTGGTCAGCTACCCCTTTGTAAATATCTGTAAATACATCTACTCTCTGTGTGCGTGTATCTACGCTACATTATTATTGTTCGTACACATCTAATGAATTTTCGTTCGTCTGGAAAAAGTTTTCAGATTTCATTTGTTTTTTAACTTCTGAGTATTTGAAAGGTCTTAAAAGAATATTTGAAAAATATTGCCTTCAATTCGCACTATGTTTTTAATCTTCCACTTCGCTTGGTACCGAATATTTTGCTGTCCGCACATTTTCTGCTACGTATACCGGAACTAATTGCAATCGATATGTGCACAACCGTATCTTACTATATATCCCATAGCTGTCTCACACTCAGCATTGCTGCCCCAGAAAGCTGGACATGGTGCACGCATTTTTCGTTGTGTCCTTCACATCCACGTATGTGTACCCTTCGTCGATCATACAGACAGTGTTTGTTTCCGTATCTTGCTGTGCAGTGCGCAATGCATTGCCTCGGCTCCAAATGTATCCACGACGGAACGAACCCTCATCGCCCCTTAAAGACATGGTGCTCACATGAACGCTTAAGAGCTTTTATACTGATTACACTGAGAACCTGGTGCAGAGTATATATTTCACAGAGGCTGTACAGCGCAGTCTTTTTGCTTGGCGGTACGTATGGCAGTCCCATAACTATACGCGGCGCGATCTCAGGGCAAAACATTGAGTAACGCTTTGCTACGCATGTAAAGATTGAACCATTGCTTGCAATCCGTTAACGTATTTTAATATTACGTATGTTTGCCTTCAATTTTTTTACCTCCTATTGCTGATAGACGCTCTTGTTTTGTTGAAATTATCGCGTTTATCATTACGTGTCGGTAATATATCAGCAAGGGCCACCTGGAATTTGTACTCTGTGACCCTTAAAAAAAAAAAAAAAGAAAAGCTAATGTTGTATTGAAAACCGTTATGATCCTCCCGAAAGCAATTGAAAGAACGGGGGCTATCAGCATCTATATATTGCCTCAAGAAATGTGCTTCGCATGGTCGCGCCAGACGTGTGATGCTGCCACGTACTCCCGGAGTTTCATCTTATTTTGACGTTTATTCGCAATTTCGCGAGCTGCCAAAGCGAAACCATACGTCGTAGGTAACGCTTTTAGTTGCACCGTCTAAGATTTACTGTTATCGTTGCCTAGAACCATGAAATAGCCTAAGTTTTGTTACACAACACACGATTCACGAGTTGTTTACAGCCTTGCACGAAACTGAATTAACTAGAGTGATGCTTCATTCTCTGCTTCTGATATAGCGCAGAGCAGATATGTGCCTTATTTCTGCATTATGTTGCTTTCAAAAAAGCTAACAGGCATGGATGAAGCTATATGATTAAAAGACCTACTCCTGCCCCATGAAAGCAAGTGGTAACAAAGCCTGTGTGTGGAGATTTAACACAATCATGTTACGTATAGAAGTCAGTTTCTCGTAAAGTCTTCATCACACCTTTTCCAAAGCACAATTTCCGCAGCACTTGTGTCGCTCATCGGATATATAGGCAGCCTCTAGTGATGCGGAAATCTTTGCGTGTGCGCCCAGCATAATGCTCCAGAAAAATTACTGGTGGTTTAGCTACGGTTAAGGCTAGTGTGTACGAGAAAGCTTAATTCACGTGGTTACACGTGGTAAAGCTTTTTATTGTGTTGAAGGGTTTGACGCGTCTTGGTTTCAGCCTCTGCAAACCACTATTTCCATCCGTGTTTTTTGTTTTCAGTTTTTAATGTTAGGTTTCTGAGAAAGAAGGCGTCTTATACTTTTGGATTGACGCCACGGAATCGTGGACACCTACACCTCACAAGGACAATGTCATGTTTTCCTTATTTTTCTTGTAAGTTTTAAATTAGTTTATAAGAATGGAAAGGCGCAGTGTCGGCCAGACTTCTCGCGGACACCTGACCCGCGCCGTGAGCAAAGGGAGGAGGGTGTCAGTTCAAGCGGAAAGAGAGAAAGAGGTCACGTAGTGGAGGGCTACGGAGTAATTTCGTCCACCTGGGGGCCATTAATGTGCGATGATACCGCACCCAACACAGGGCTGCCTCTCTGTTTAAGTTAGGTTTTGGAGAGACGACCTCAATTATTGTCTAAGGCTACAACTAGCCCAATCACGAGCACTACTTATACCATCAAACCGGGTTGATTTGCTTGCATTTCAAAACTTTCACATTCTTCTGCAAAGAACAAATGAAATCAACGTTTAAACGCTCAGCCAAAATAGAGAAAAGAAATAAAAGCTGTACACTGCGCGCGTTTCTTTTCTTAGGCACATTACAACACCGACGACGACCACCGCGTGCAGCAGTTCAAGCGAAAACCGACACGCCGCAGCAACCGGCTGGCGCTCCCTTCAACAGCGGGCCACCTGTAACGCATCCACGTCGTCTCATTTATCCAATTACGCGTGAGCGGAAAACAAACGTCCCTGCACGGCGAAAGACAAACCGCGCCAGCTCTTTACAAGTGTCGGGACTGGTCTGTGTTCCCAGCGTACGGCTCGACACGCCGCGGGTGTCGCTTCCTCCACCGCCGCGTCCTGTTTCCAGTTCACCGCCGAACCTCGCAAAGGGCGCTTCCAGTTGGATGATACAAACACACGCTGCACTCGACGTCGCGTGTGTTTACCTCGCTGCGTTGAGCTTCACGAAGAAGAAACGCTGCACCTTTCACGGCATATCCTTCTTTCCCCAAAGTGTGCTCTGTTTCTCTACCGTCACTCAGGGGCGAACAAATAGACGCGAAGCGAAACGGACAACCTCACCAAGAAGGAGAGCGCAGGCACACTACGAGCTTTCTCCGCGCTATTCACTTTGTCCCCACGTTACTCTGGTTCTTCTCCTTTCGCTGATTCCTTTCGTGCGCTTTTACTGCTGTCAGTGCCGTAAGACGCTCCTCGCGGAAATGGGAAGCACCAGACAACTTCGGTAGTCTCCTCCCTTCCTTTCTTCTCTCCCTTCTGTCAACAGCTAGAATGGAGAGGCGCCAGCAAGAACGCGCTTGCTCTGCTCTCCGCAGCGCGTGATGAATCCTCGACGAGCCGACGTGTGCGTACGGTGGTGCTCGGGAGGAACGCGGCAGCCCGGCTAAGGGGGTAGAGGAGCGTATTCGCCGACATACCGGGGTAGAAGAAAAAACAAAAGAGCCGCGCAGACTGCTTACCACCTTCGAGTCCCGCCACCCAACAAATTTTATCTTTCTTTCGCTATCCAAACTGTCCCTTCCCTTCTCGTTCAATCCATGCCCTCGCGACCCTGTTCGTGCTCGCTTGCCTACCCTCCTAAGGCCGGGAGACCTCATCGCTCCCTGCGGCGTCTCCCTGTTTCCCCTCTTTCCTTCTCCGCGGGGCGCCTCAATCTGACAGCCCTCTCGAGAGACGACGGAAGGAAGGAAAAGCCTGCGCCAACCCAACCGCCACCGCTCGACCGCCATGCACTGGGCCGCGCCGCCTCCACCGCTCCTGCTCGGAGCTCCGTGAAGCTTTAGGCTAGAGCCCTATAATACTCCTTCAATCCCGGCATCTCCGGCTCCTTTATCCCCCTGCCTCCTCGCTTCTACCTTCTTCCTCTTTGTCTTGGCTTTCGAGCGGGAACGCCTTCTCTTTTCCCTCCTCTTGAGCACATAAGAAACAAGAAAAAACCGGCAAGACGAACCGAGATCCAGCAGGCCTCACTAGCCGCACCAGCATAAAGCCCTCTTTCCCGGTAAGTCTCGCCTCCCTCCACTACTCGGATCCCGTCTCAGACAGAAACACACACCGCAGCCAAGGCTTCTCCACGGCTGCTCGGTCAACTTTGCCCGAACCGACACAGTAGTACATAAAGAGGCAATCCCAGCGCACAATTTTTTTTGCACCTTCCCGATCTCAGCGCCTCCACGTAGCAACGAAGAGACCCGATGTCGCGCTCCTTTCCCTCCATGCGTCGAGCACCGGGGGTTCTGCGGAAGGCGCGCGCCCTCCCGCGCACACCGGGGCACCGACGAACGCACGCACATGCTCATCGCAACCTGCTCGTGGGTGAGGAGAAGCCAGCCCGACGCTCCTTGAGCGGCAGAAAGCACCGCCTCTTCTCCCTACGTTCCAACTTACAGTCGGGAAAACAAAAACAAGCTCTTCCCCCAAGCGGCCGCGATCCACTCCCGCTTCTCTCCCGCCGAGGGAAATGGGGGAAAGGAGAAGGCGAACTGTAAAGAAACAAGAGCCTCGCTTTCTCTCTACACGCTTCGCTTGCGAGAAAAAGGGAAGACGCAACAGAGAAGGCGCCACCCGCAATCTGAAACTCGACTCCGAAGCCTCCTCTCCAGTGCGCCATCCTCCAGGAAATGGGAAACGTTCAGGAGAGAAAAAAATACTGGCAGGAGTACCCCCCCCCCCCCCCCTAGCACCAAGGAAAGGAAAATAAAACCCAGACCAATCTCTCCTTTCTCGCTTACTTGCCGAATCGAGCGTCGCCTTCCTCATCTTCGAGTTGTTCTCTCTGTCCAGGTCTTTTTATTCTTCCCACTTCGCTTTCTCCTCCTTCCGTTACACTCTTTACTTTCGCATAATACTATATGCGACGTTTCTCAGACGCGCTGTATGTGGCTACGCCGCTTATAAGGCATCTGCTCTCGCAGAACCGCTTCTCCGGCGCTCACCTCTTTTGTTTTCTCAATGCGACATTTTCATAGCTTCTTACTTCGGGTCCTCCTTCCCCTGTCAAGCTTTTCTTCCTTCTCTCGCCTCACTCCGAAACCGTGTTCGCGCCTTTCCCTGGTATATAACGCGCACTTCGAAAGTGCACGCTAAACGGAGAAGCCGCCTATACGCCAGCTCGTCTCGTTTCCACACGCTTCCCCTTCTATCCGTATTTGCTCCTCTTCCCAGCCTCGCGCGTTCTGCAATCGTTCGTTCTCCATCTCGCTACCGCATCCTTCTCCCCTTGCTTCCGTCCGGTCACTATCTGTTTTTACCCTGGCACTCGCTTCCCTCTTTTGTGCTTGGGCTTCCCTCGGTGACCGCGGCGCGTTCCCGCACCGACCGACCAATGAGGGCGCTTCGGTGGTGCGCCCGGCTGCTACCGCGCGTGTCACACTCTCTATGATGGTAGGCTGGGCGCGGGGGGGGGGGGGGGGGGGGGGAGTGGGGAGGCAGCAATTTCTCTCTCTCTTTTTTTTTCGTTCTTCGCGAGGGAGAGCGGCAGCGCTCTGCTCGGGCTCTCGGTGGCGCGAAGCGACAGCGTCGAGTCGACGTGCACCTCTCGTCGCGGTTGCGCCGCTGCCTTTGACGCTTCCCCCCCAACTGCTGATCGACGGCGGGATCGTCGTCAACGCTACTCCTCCGCCGGGAACAACACGAGGCGGCGGCGCTCGCTGCGTCCTTGCTCTCTCCGTCCGGGACGCGTCGTGTGCGCGTGTGTTGGGAGCTGCTGGTGTAGCTCCCTCTCCGTTGCTGCTTTTTCTGCCGCAGCGCCGGCTTCGGACGCTACGGTGGATCTTTCGTCGTCGGCGTCGGCAGCGGTTGCAGGGGCTGACCCGTCGTCGCTGTCGCCAAAGGTAAGCTTTCACTAACCGACGCGCTCCTAGTACATTTGTTTGAATGTTATGTCTGAGGAGGAAAAAGACTGCCACGGCGGTCTTTTTCTTCCCCTTGTTTAAGCACTGCCTGCTTCTTTATTTTTTTTTATTTCCAGCTATTATAACGGCTTCCTAACCGTTCCACGGTTATTTTAATTAAATTTTTTATTCCTATGAAGGCCATGGTTGGGACCTTGGAACTCCACTTTTCTTCATTTTTTTCGTTCGACTTTGTCAAATCGCCTCTTGTTACTTTCACTACTATTTGTGAAATTCGCCTCGGTACGCGGACACTATAAAATGGCAGTGTGCAGAAGCCGTCGCAGGTGGGCTTCAGGAGGCCACGCACAGTCGAGAAGAAGCCGAAAATCACCCTAAAGTGAAAAGCGGGCAGGGCGAGGAGCATTTCAAAGGGCAATTTTCTCCTCTTCTCCGTCTCTTCTCCTTTCCGCTTCTATCTTTATGGCGCCTTGTTAAAGTGTCTATTAAACGGCTCACAATCCTGCGCGTAGTTTTTGAGTAGAAAGAACTAACGAATATTGGGCCCTTGTGAGGTTTAGAGAAAAGTGGATGCACCATGACCACCTTGAGGCAGTTTTACGGGCACCACTTTCAGCGATCTTTCGAAGTAGATCTATCGGGCCATGACGAGGTTAATCAATCGGAAAGCTTCGGCATCTTTGAAGAAATCAAGAAAGCTGCTCCTTTGGTCACGAGATCAAATTATGTAGCGGTTACAGCGTTCGAGTAACGATGATTATCTATGCCACCTTAAAGTGCCTAAAATGTCAGAACCGTTACACACACACACACGCACGCACGCACGCACGCACACACACACACACACACACACACACACACACACACACACACACACACACACACACACACACACACACACACACACACACACACACACACACACACACACACACATATATATATATATATATATATATATATATATATATATATATATAAAGGGTAAATGAGGGTGCTCGTTATAATACATGAAGGACAGCAGCCAACCGTCGGCGAGGCCAAGGAAAGCATAGGGGATTGTAGTTTGCTTGTTTTTTTTTACATTACAGATTACATTATATTATATATATATATATATATATATATATATATATATATATATATATATATATATATATATATATATATATATATATATATATATATATTTGGTGTATGGCGTTTAACGTCTCAAAGCGATCCAGGCTATGAGAGATGAGAAACGCCCTAATGATGGTCTTCGATAATCTTGACCATCTGTGGTTCTTTAACGTGCGCTTACATCGCACAGCACACGGGCGCCTTGTTTCTCGCTGAAAGCGAAAAGTGGCTGCCGCGGCTGGGATTTCGACCCGCATGCTGGGGTACAGGATACGGGATCATATATATATATATATATATATATATATATATCTATATATATATATATATATATATATATATATATATATATATATATATAGCACAGGCAACTTGATAAACGTGACACGGTGAAATAGAGGCACAGGACAAAGCAAAGATTCCGTGTGAAACTTTATTGAAGTTTTGGCCGAAACATAAGCAGGTTTCTCACACTGTCGGTCTTTCTTCTTAGAGTGAGAGAGAGACAGGCACTAAAATATCCCACTTGGTGAATTAATGATGTATTTGACGTTTCGTTTAAGGACCAGCCTTTTTTTCTGGCGAAGGCCGGTCCCCGGTTGAGGCTTCAAAGGCATCATCCTTTACACCACGTCTCACTTTTACCCTTCTATTCGCTGCACAAGCCGGGACAGCTTTTTGTCGTATATGTACGTATATAAGAAAAAAACAAAACTCGGCAAAAGCTTCCAGTGTTTGCGCATTCAGACGCTGAGCTAAAGGTATACAGAAACGGACTGTTGCTGATATAGCCACTGTCCAGAGATCTGTCCATTTGCTGCACCTTTTAATCAGAACACACAGGCACGCAGGCTGCCCCCGTAACGCCACATTTTATACTTGAGCACGGTGGGGCGGCCACATTAGATATTGAGAACCACGGGTAGTAGATGGAAAGGTGGAAGCATTTATTTATCTACCCTGTCTGCCACGTATTTCGATAAATCTATTTTAAATCGCGGAATATTCTTCAGCTCCGCCTTGAGAATGAAACGCGATATCATTAATGGATCATCTCGCGGTGCCTTTCTTCCTTGCAGTTTGCTACCGCATGGTTACCTTGCGATTGACTCAGGCATTAACATATTTTCGTCTCTACGTGAACTCTTTTTTCTTTTTTTACTGTTCAAAATGGCATTTAATTTTGATAGCAACGTCACTATGCGCGCAATTACTAATATCGTAATCAGAACATTGCTACAGTTAGCATCAGTGTACATCTTCAAGGCATGTGACTAAGTCAAATACCACAATGCATACACGGGTTCCTTTAGACACTTGACCAGTCGAGCCTTTGTGGCTTATGTGCTGCCTGCTCGTATAGCAACCAAATGCCCTGGGTTCCATCCCCATTTCCGCACTAACTAAACTCAATTCAGTTGTCGTTGCGGAAACCTCCTCGCCAATTATACCTCCATCGAGGCCTTTCCTCGAGTTAATGGTTTAGAGTATTCTTCAAGGTTCTTGGGAGTGTATAAAAAAGTCACAAACAACGGTTGCAATCTGCTAAAACCTTCCTTGAAATCATTTCATGTCCTTTATGGGGTGCGTGGCCTAATCTGCAATATTTTTGCTCTCAATAGTTAAATGACTAGTAAGGACTAATTATCTAACTTTTTTGATTGGCTTGTTGATCAAAGTGCCGAAACAACTGTATTAAATCGACTCGAAAAATGGCTAGCTGCGATATTTTTACCAATGCAAGATTTACGCAGCTTTAGTTATAAAACGGAAGCATGAAGGAAATCCGTTGCCGCTGTCCACAAAGAGAAGCACCGAAAATATCATGACGTCACGGCCACATGGTCTCGTGAGGGAATTTCAAACAGCCCACAACTGCCATGTTAAACGCGACGTCGCGCGCGGAATGAAATCGATTGACACGTGACATGCAATGCGATTTCATGGTAACGCGACTTCCAACAGCCTTTCGTTTTCTACGCTTGCCTATAGGACACGTCATCTTTTTTTTTAAATATTGGCTACATTTAGGTGGGACACCTACAGAGACATATATATATATATATATTTCCTCGCACAGAGAATATATAATTTCTCAATTTCCTCAACCACATCATCGGTAGTATTTTGTTGCTTCATTTACCCGCTCTGCTATATTCCTGCCCTTTAGCTTCCCTTCTACAATATTCACCTGGAAACCCGCTGGGGTTGCTCAGTTTATTTTCGAGCCTCTTCGACAGGCTATAATGTTTAGTCCTTTAGGCTACCGCTTGTGGAAAGCATCTATTACGTACTGGTGTTTTGCGGAATATTAGTAACCTGCTCGCTACGACATGTGGTGCGTGAAAAATGCGATTCAACCCATTCTTGATCTTCTGGCAATTTTTCTCCCTTGGTCTGCGCCTTCAGTGAGTACAGTTGTCCAATATGAAGCGAGCGAACAGCCACTGACACTATATAAATAATGCGGTAATGCTTAAAATATTTGATAAGAGAGTATAAGAAAAAGCAGCCATATGCCGCTGGTAGGATGCGAACACGCGATCTCCATCGTAGGTGAACTCCCCAACAGAACGTAAGGCTAAAAAGAGTGCAAGAAAAAAAAAAAAAGGAACTTCACTACATTTAAGGAGAAAGATAGTTTGGCGAAATGAAATTCTTCAAATATCCGGAATACTTACGCGTCCTCCACGCGGACTTTGCTTCGTGTTCAAGAAAAACAAAACAGACACGAAAGTAAAATCAGAGGGTTGCAAGACGCAGGAAATTCGGGGAAGGGGGGGGGGAGGCGAGGGGGGTGTCTGTTCTTTCTTTTTTTTTTTTTATTTCGACATCTGCTCGATATTCGTCGCTTCTGTTTTTCCCCGACGTTTCTGCGAACTAAGAGCGTACGTATCGCAGCGCGAGCCTTGTGTTTGGATCAGTAGGGAGCTTGCGCTCATGTCAAAGTGACCAACCTCTGAGGAGTATTTCTTTTTTTCTTTTTAGGAAATGAGCCCGATGTGCCTACACAGCAACTGAGTAAAACGCAACAGCCCCTTTTCCACACAGTCTGCAGCGCCGTCCGTGCTCTTGTATTTTACTCTACATGTTAGAGCAACTTTTTGCCACTATGCAGTAAAATTTTATGCGATTAATTTGGTCTGTATTAACATGCAAACTTTCTGCTTTGGCTCTTCATGGCGTTAAACATTAGTTCGATGCAGCTTTGGCCGCCCCGTATTTTTTTCCATCGCTACATTTAGAACTTTGTTTAATAAATATTTCTTAAGTTCACTATGCGTCGAGTGAGCAGCAATTAGAACATTCGTTGTGTGCAGTCAGGTGCACTGCGATACTTCACGAGCAAGCTTCTGTCTGAAGCAGTGGCAGGACAACCTTCCTCTCTTATGTTGCCAGTTGGGCAGCGGGAAACTGAGCTAGCTAGAACACTTGATATCTATACTGCACTCTTCTTCAGTCTAGCATCCTATATTCACGATTTATAGAAAAATGATACCCGCACAGAGGACACAAAATGATAGGACGTCCGCTACTTCAGTAGTTTATTCTCTGCGTCTGCTGTTTCGGTGCTAATATTTTATGTAGCCTATACCAACAAGCCCAAACACCCCTGCTTCCTCGGCAACGAGGCTAAGGATCTCATCGTTCTGTCGCCGACCTCTTGTGTCCTTCACAGTCGATGAGGAAGTAGCGCTGAAACAAGATTAAAAGAAGCCACGCTCAAAACAACCCGGAAAATACGGCTGTCACGATTGGATTAAACTTAATTTGTCATTACATGAGCACAATCTAGCAAATCAGCTCCCTGCGGCTGATTTCTTGTCGGAAATCGGAATTGCACGTATACGTTTTCTAGGTATTACGGAGCCCATTTCGCTCTAATAGTCTCTACAAAACTGATGCGTGCATATTTGCTTGCCAATGGAGCGTAATTTAAGTAACTTTTCTTTTTCGGATTTGATCGTTTTGAGGGGGAAAAAAACTCCTCATTTTAGCGTGCATGGAGCAATGCGATAGAATCATCTTATCGGGTAGCTGCTTGAGCTCGCACATAATAAACTGGCCTCTCCACCATAGTAATGCCCTCGTGACATGCTGTGAATGCCTCCTCTGCAGCTGGCATGGTATAGGCAGGCATTACCCGGTGACGGAGCTGTGCCGAGAGGCCAGCAGCAAATATTTGCGCCAGACCTAGGGAACCTGTATGTTGCACTACCGTTATAAGCTCCCTAGCCAGACCACTCTTTTAATGCACTGTGCCTATAGCTAGCAATGATGACGACGAAAATACCTTATTCAGCGCCTCAAAAGAAAGGCGCATGGTGGGATACTCCTCACTTCAAGCTGGAGATTTGGCTCTGTCGGTGAGCATCTTTCGCACCTGCTGTTTCTGGTTTGACAGCATCTCCTGTCATCAGTGTCATCGGATTATCTGTTTGGACAGCCGTGTTTTTTTTTTTTTTTTGCTCTTTTTTATTTTGTGGTGGACCCATACGACGTGGTTTGCTTTCCACGTGGTTTGCTTTTATTGCGTAGCAAGTACAGTTGGTTCATAACCTTCAGGACACATTGCCTGCAGCTTTGTATAAATTAAGCGCGAGCATTTGTGGAGTCTGTATACTACAAATATATTTTTTGCTTCTTTAATCCCTTTGAGCGAATTTCTTTTTTACCAGCACCGGAGGATCTCGCCCTCGCCGCTGTAACAGCTGCGAGAGCGCATCGGTAACGTCTCGAGGGGTGGGCAGCTCTCCGAGACATCGCGCATGCCTCCCTTTATCTACCTAGCTGAGAAGGCGCAGGTGAAACACAGCGTCAACGTCGCACCGGATGACGTGTAGGGGTCACCGCTGCTATATGGGACCTCTGTTTCACTAAAATTCATTGTGGAAGCGACATTTGTGTCATCACAATAACAGCGTCACCATGAGCCAGCATGAAGGAAAAGGAGAACACTCCTGTCACCTACAGGGCGATGCGACTTTGATAGGTTGATTTCGAAAGTTCGCTCGGGACGGCCGTTGCCGCAACCCACTGGCCATTACGAGGATGGTCAACGTTTGCGGGAACGATTGCTCTATTTTCCCGAATGCCGCCGACTCCGTACGGTGCGTCATGCAGCACAGGAGATGCGCATTAGGGAACACTCGATGCATTGGAGGCGAGTTGCCAAAACCCTCGCGGACGAGCTTTGGATAGTCATCTGTGCTGCGGAGAGGACCTCCATTGGGCTTTTCTCGCCGACTGATTCATCCCTTCGTCAGGCTAATTCTCTGTACTTTCATTCGTTTTCTTTTATTTAGAAATTTTCTTTTGCACTGAAAGTGCTTTTGATTACTGCATAACGTCGCGCCTCGACCCGGTGCAAACTATTTTGCGGCGAAAATATAGGGCATGGACTCATCTCTTTATGCTGTTCTATAAATAGAATTCGGTACATCCGTATTTTTCGTTGAATAGTTCTAGCAGAAAATCGCCATGGTATAATGAACCTTTTCGGCATATAAGGGGGGCACTGTATATGTACACTCGTGCTGATTACACATGCAGCACAGCATGAAAGGTTAACAAATAACCCAAGCTTGTTAGCCGATCTGGTTGTTCATGACCGCTATCACTGCACAACAGGCAGTAAAAGAAGGCACATAACACCACGACACTGCTTCCAGTGCGTAATTTCGATTTGTCAAGGAGAGAACGCGATAATGCGTTTGCTGGGCCTTGGGTAAATTTTGACAAGCCTGCCCACTTCGGAAGAAGCCAAGAAACATTCGAGAAAAAAAAAATAAAAGCATTGAGCAGACCTAGCGTGGGCTTCGAGCGTTACTTTTTATTATTCACCGCTAGAGGAGTATACAACACGCACATACCCGGCTAAACATTACTTTGCAGTACAGACCAGGGAACAGTGCCTCGAAATAGCCCCTGGAGTATGTAGCACCGTTCTACACAAATTAAACCCTAACAACGACGCCTACCAATTAACGATGTTCCTACCGGCCGGTCTCACGACACATTGTTGCCTTGCGGTTGCTTCAAATTAGGTCAGTTATAAATTACATAGAACGTTAAAATTACGCGCGAAATATGAAGTGAAAGTTGACCAATCTCACTGAGATCCGACCGCGTCGATATCCTTTCCAATGACGAGGAGCTCGTTCGGAACGGAAGCGCTGCCACTGTTTGTATACTTTGCTTTTTGAGTGACTTGTACCAAAGATTTTTGTTTTTTTTTTTTACTCTCTCTCTTTTTCGTTTCGCCAGCCATTCTCTTCCTTACACAATGGCTCGTTCCTTCATTCTTCGCAGCGCCCTTTCAGACATTCGCTGAGTTGCTTCCTTTGTGCTCGCGTTTGTAGAGCTGCGATGCGCGAAAACAGTGCGCACTTCCCTCCACGCGAACGCGTCACACCTGCTTCGCCGATGCGGCGCCCGGAAGGGGCAAGAACTGACGCGATGCCGGCAGAAGTGGGAGAGATGGAGGAGCAAGAGCAGACTCGAACTCCTCCTCCATCCCACTGCCCAGCCGCCGTGTTGTGGCTCCGCATCCTGCGGCGGCAAGCGCTGTCGGAGGCAGCGCTGCCGTTCCGTCTCCCCGGAGACGATCTGCGGCTCCGAGGAAGCTGCAGCTGCGCCCAGCTGCCGGAAAATGAGATCGGCCGCCGCCGAGCCCCGCGCGGGCGCCCGAGCGAAACAGAACGCGTACACCGCGGGGAATCCCGCCGCCGGAGACCGGGGAGGATGCGGCGGCGTCTTTCCCGCAAATGCTAGAGAACAAAGCTCAGCGGTGGTGCTGGCAGAAAAAAAAAAAAAAAAAGGAAACGAGATAAATAATGAAAGCAAATGAGAGCAGGACGAGACCTATAAAAATAATAATAAAGGAATCGCCTAGGGAAGCAAATGGGATTTGAAACGTCTTTTTGCTTGAAAAAAAAAATAATAAAGGTCCACGCCGAGTGGCATGCGTAGTTGGAATCTCTAAGGACGTCTTTGTGACCTCATTATTGTGTGCGCGCCACGCTGCGGGAACGAGCTGGTACAGGCTTGCAGAACGTTTGGAACCTGAAGCGGTACTGTTGTGTATTACAATTTAATGTAGTACGCAGCGCACTTTACTTCATGAGGGCATACAGTCTGAGCACATCTGTGGGGGATTTTAATTCCCCCACTTCACGCCCCGCGTGGTGGTCCCTCCGATGCGAGACATCTTCTGAGCGAAATTTATGAGAAACGAAATTGTGCACTCGTTCAGAGGCCAACAGCAGTGTATTGCCCAAATAGGACCACCCCCTTCTTGCTTCCCCCTCCCGTCAACACACACGCATGAATATTCGCCCGATGAAATGTTGCGAGCAGCGCTGGACGAAGCAGCGAGGGAGTAAAATCTCGATTTTTTGCCTGCCAACTTCTTACATGTTGTGCTCCTCTCTTCGACAACGATGCAGAAGTTGCGGCTAAAAGTAGCGCCTAATGAGTGCACGAAAGGCACCTCTAAATACACTGCTGCCTAAAGAGTTCATTAGCGGGGACAGAGCCTCTAGTTTGCTAAGATGCGAAGAAATTACAAACTCCTCTCCGACTAGTGAGGAGTCAAGAGTGTTCTGTTTTCGTCTCATAATTCTTGTACCGGGACTGAGGGAAAAAGTTAGGTCATGAAATGGACCATTAAAATAGATGTGTCGGCTAATTTTCATGTTTTTTGACAGATCGAAACTTCCAAGACTGCTACGCAAAATGCGTGTATTCGGCACGGTATACGAAGCGCGTGTGCTGCCTGCTTGTGAATTTTATTATTTTTCCTGAATTTCTCTTCGGCGCTCATTAAAATCTTCCACGATGAAGACACTGGGAGAAGCGAACGTATAACAAAACGAATCACAATGTATCAGGGTGAGAACAAATGACTTCTTTTTATTCAGAAGAAAGGACCAAAAACAAGACGTACACCGCTCACGTGTCATGGGTGCATCGCAGATGCAGCCGAAGACAATAGAACCGAAAGAGTTTCCATTTCGTCAAAGCCAATACTAGGCAGGTGTTATGGTTCCTGCTAACTAGTGGCGGGAGTAAATAACAAAGAAATGCATGTGAGCAGGAATGGAAGAACAAAAAATGAACTTGCAGCTCCTGAACAGTTTCCAGAAAAGCTATTTCACCGCTGCATAATGTAATTCGTTTTTCCCAGACCCACTAAACCGGACTTCTTTGGTAGCTCATTAAACAGCAACAGTACCGCGTTTTTGCTGCTTTTATATTTTTCTCCTATCAAGGCAGTCAGATATTCTTCACTAATCGGTAGCCAAATGGCATCCCATAAAAAAAAATAAATAAAAAATAAATGGCATCGTTGCTTTTGTAAATTGAAACAGCATTCTGCCAGCTTTACAAGCATGTGGTCCTATACAAAAATTGAGGTGGCGTTATTTGATTCCTGAGCTCCGTACAGTTTCTGCTATTTCTGACTGAAATATATGCTGCATAAAATCAACTCGTCTCTTTTTCCAACCAAGTGCCTGAACGTCACATTATGATTTGCCTTTCTTAAACTACTTTATAAGCTTATCTTCAAAGAACATGGCAAAATCTGTGGAGCCTGGTTTCAGTAGCATTGTGAACGTGCTGCGTCATCTTTTTTCACGACATATTGAATTATTTGGCATAATTTGTTTTTGAAAACCGCGTAAGATATGTACGTGTGGCCTGTAGATGTAGACTGCGGTAACTGGCACGCTAGTAGACGATTACATAAATATACATGATCAATTGTTTTAATTTTAATTTTCAGGACGCAAGATTATATATTGCGAATCGAAGGCCCTCAACATCGAAGACGTGCTCAGTTTTAAAGTGCTGAAAACGTAGACCTACCGTGAAAACACATTTTTGAAAACTCATTAGGTTGGCCAGCCCATTATGAGTGTTGGTTAAATGGCTTCGCTCGAAAATTTACTGCAGGTCATGAGTTTTATAAGTATAAAATGCCTACGTGATTTGCGGTACCCGCCTACATTCAGCGATGCCATTTGGCGAATTCGAAACGAGGATAAGCCAATCTAAGGAGTGAACTTAGACATTTTTGGCCTTCGATAGGTCGAAGCATGTCGCCAATTCGAAATTATCAAAAGCGGTCTCACTTCTGCTGTTAACGGTATTTAATTTCGCAATGTGTATCTTACCCTAAAAGTACTAAAATAATGGTTAGCAAATTTATTTTTTGTTTGTTTATAAACACACACGTTTCATCAAATGATCCGTGCAGTGCAGAGTCCATCTTCTCCATTTTCTTCCTCCCCTGGGCTGCTGATTCTGCTTTGTCAGGGTGGTCAGACGATTCTTTTTCCGCTGCTCATGTCTCACCGCGCGGTGGAGGCTTACTAACAGTCGTTCCCTTTTTCATTCTCATCTCGTGCTTTGCAGTATCTTCCTTTCGTTTTGCCTTTCGTCTACAATATGGGTCTGTACTGTCCTGATTCCTGCATTCGCAGCTCAATTTTACGTCCTGTATCAATCGTGTCCCTAGATGCAGTTCTCTTACTCTTTGCTTTAATAAAAGATTCAACAGTTGCACTGTTCCAGGAGAGTAAGGTGCCAACTACGCTCTTATATCCGCTCACAACTCAATCGAGCGGCGCCTATATTTCAACACTGCTGAAGCTTCTCCTCATGGGGCACCTCGACGCAGAGAAGCATTTGTCACAGGAGAAGAAATACTCGTCATGTTGCAGTCGCTTTTTCTGATTAGTTGTTTAGGCCAGAGCAAGTCTTGTTGTAGGAGAAAGAAGAAAAGTAGCAGCATGAGAAAAATTGTACTGTAATAAGGGCCTGAGAAAGAAGTCGTCACTTTTACCTGAGGCCTGTTGACCCGAAGAGACCAAATTGGGCCAAGCGCTCCAGGGGGAACGGTATAGTGCACAGAAAATAGGAGGAGTTAACGGCAGAGTTTTGTATTACCTTCCTCTTGCTAGCTACTCGCAAGGACACAGCAGCAGGTGAAGGTTGTGTACTCCGACGTCATGACATTACGTAGAAGCCATTGACGCCACTGGTCGACGCACCTCCTTCGAGGTGCATCTGCGTTACTAAGTTGTGGGTGAGCAAAAGCATTCCGTCAGGGACAAGCATGCATCAGAACACCTGCTCTCTGGAACTTTGCAAAAAGGTGCAGAGAGCTCACCATTCCTCTTCCACTATGCGTGAGCCACCTTCACTCTAGCGTAATTTGAAGGTTATCACGTTCGTTCGGGTGAATTGTTACAAGAAATTTCTCGCGGCGTCGTGGTCGCTTAGTCCGCAGCATACATGACGGTGCAAGGTAAGCCATCGCATTGAGTTCGCGCGAAATAAACCGTGTTCGAGCAGTTTAGCCTGACTAGGTTAACCCTGAAGTGGTCCCCTCCAAACTAATCGTGACTGTATGGCGACGCTCAAGGAGCGCGCATTGCAAAGGTGTACACATGCGCATGACTTCTCCCCCTAATGGAGAGCTTGTAGCGTTCCCTGGCACGATTTTAATTTCTCTGTTCACTTTTTAAAAATGCTTTAACGTGTGAGACAGCAAAACAACAAAGCTCTCGGCAGCAGAGCGCCGTCATTCGCCCAAGCCACAAGCGGTATAGATCCGCTCGCTGAGGCAAGCCCGTGCCGAGGCGCCGGACAGAGATTGAGCGCGGCAATAATGAATTAATCTCCAGCGCGGACCCACGGCTGCTCCCGCATCGGCGACAGGTGTTTCTTGCGCCACGAGAAACGGGAGACAAAACGAGCAGCTGCGGCTGCACGACCTCCTCTCCTTGCGTGGCGTAGGGAAGGGGCGGAAGAGACAAAAGGGATTCGGGATTTGGAGAAGAGGGACACCTAGGGAACGAGAGGCTCATCGTCGCCCCCAGTGAAGCGCACTCGGTCTGCAGTGAGCGGGTGGGGGACAAAGAACGGAGAAGGAGAGAAATAGAAAGGTCGCCAGGGAGCAGGGACAAGGGGAATAGAAAGCGTCTTCCCTAATCGGATTACCGTAATATTGGTTCCCGACAAATCGGGACGAAGGAAATAGGGTGGTGCCACGGCTTCATATTGTCGCCGTTTTTTTTTTCTTTTTTGCTTTGTGTGTGTCTCCCAAGCTTTGTCTTCCCAGTCCGCATGTGCGTGAAAAAAGGGCCCTGCATATACCACGTACAGCGAAGCCTACGCCGAAAACTGTCGCTGGGTGTATGCATCCGCCCTGTCACACCCAGTCTGCAGAGATTCGTGTCTCGCTTCGAGCATACTTAGCTAGGGAAAGTGTTCTTCAGACAGGTGAGGGTTTTACGCCAGGGGCAAAGTAGAGGACGTCGCTGCGACAGATCTACCTCAGGGAAAAAGAAAAACGCAAATTGAAACAGCTCTGGCATAAAGCTGCGCCAGCGGAATTGGATACGGTTATTCTGTAGGGAGTATGCATCTCCATCATAGTGGCGGTCATCTTGTGGTGCATGAATCACGGGAAAATGTTGCACGCCTATCTGATAGGCTTATCGCTATATCGGTTCCGGCTTGTATTGACGAAGCTGCAGACTGTGCTACAAAATGGTGCTCGCGACATCATGTGAGTACCTCTTATGAGATAGTACAAAGAGAGACAACCACTGACGCCAAGGAAAGCATAGAGAATTTTTCATTAGGAAGGTAATGGGGAGTTCATTAGTGCAAAATATTAATCTAATCGTGAAGATAATTTACTAGAAAGCAGAAAAGAAGATCGTTTGGTTTTAGGTTTTAACGTCCCAAATCGACACAGGCTATGAGAGAGGCCGTAGTGGAGGACTCTGGAAATTGTTATCACGTGGGGTTCTTTAACGTGCACTGACATCGCACAGCACACGGGTGCTTTGCTTTTCGCCTCAGCCGAAAAGCGGCCGCCGAGGTCGGGATTGAATCCCGCATCCTTGGGCACAGTAGTCGAGCGCCTTAACCGCTGCGCCACCCTGGCGGGGTCAGCAAAGAAGATTTAAAAAAGAAATGTCGCTAATGGCACCCGAGCCCACGAGGTGGGATAACAATGCGAGACACTCGCTGTGAATGAAAAAAATTTAATCTACAGTCTTAAGACCTTCTTTTTTCTTTTTTGTCCTCCTCTAAGCTCAATAGACCCCTTTCATAAATGTTAAGTTGGCTTCACCTCTATGCTGCATTCCCCACTAATGGCAGAACTGCAATGTATTGAAACATTGTATTATGGCCATAATTCATATGATTTATGCACCAGAACATACTCGCATAACTACCCTATTACCACTAAATGCATCTGTGTAGAAGCAATATGCGATTTCAGGTCTATATCGCCGTTTTTCTGGCAGCCAGTGACGCCATGTTTGGGGAAAGAAGCAGAGTGGGAAAGCCTACTTAACGATTTTTGCAAGGGGTCCATTGTAACTTTTTTTTTTTTCTTCGTGTGATTGGCGTTTAACAGTAGCTGACTGTGCCTTTCGTACAGAGGAAAAATATGCAGCAGAAATTGCACACCACTCAACGCTAAACGCAGCGGCAGCACGCCGTATCCAATACAATTCACAGCTGAGCACAGTGGTATTGGCAGTGAGCAGCAGAGGAGAAAAGGGGGCGTAGTCTGTTTTAAATAATAAAGAACTTAGCTCAGTTACACAAAGGCACATTTCTGAAAGCAAGGCAGGAACGTACTAATGCGATACGGTGCTCCATTAACGCTAACATTAACCCAGCCGGGGTGCACGCAGTGGTTACGGCGCTCGACTACTGTGCCCAAGGACCTCGGCGGCTGCGTTTCGATAGGGAGAAACGGAGTGGCGGCGTCCGTGTGCTGTGCAATGTCAGTGCACGTTAAAGAACCCCAGGTGGTTGAGATTTCTGGAATCCTCCACTACGGCTTCTCTCATAGCCTGAGTCGCTTTGGGACGTTAAATCCCACAAACCAAACCTAACGTTAACATTCTGTTCAGTTAAATGCTGTCCATATTTATAACCTCCATCCACGCCGTCCGTATACACAAGAAAGCAGACCGCCATTCCCCACAGTCTTTTTTTTTTTTTAGTCAAAGAAAAGAAACCTTAATCCCAGCAAGAAATTTTAAGAGCAAGAATTTATATGCCTGTGACTAATTTAATAGGACAGCACTTGCAATACTGATTTCGCATACTGCCGCTTTTGCTTAGTACCGTTATGCCAAAACATTCGGTAAATGGGGTACAGGAGGCATTCGATTGATGTCACGGGCGCCATTTTGTGGTACAGAACACAGCTTCAACAGTGCTTTAATAGATGTCGATTAGATATGGCTGCAGCCTTTGGCGCCACAAAATTACGGCAGCGGCGACGTAGGTGCATGCTCCCTATAGATGTCATCTGATGTTTTTTTTTTTTTTTTTTTCATGTTGTACACTTTCTATGCGAGATATTCATAAATTCCTGCTTTCCGCGATTGTGACAGCGTTCACGCGAAGCTGCGACAAAAGTCATGCTCTGGAAAAGAAAATCGTGTCTCATCTTGCATATGATGCGCAAGCAACATCGAGGGGTTTCGATACTGGATTTTTCGGCTCTGGCGCTGCCTCCAAGTGGGAGCAATAATTGTCGGGCTAGTTCGTCCATTTCATACGTGCCGCTGCTCGAAAGGGACAATGACGGCGAAGAAACGGGACGCAAACAAGCGGAAGAGTATCAGCTTCACATCCTGAAGTCATGCAAAGCGTACGTGAGCGATCTGAGCCGCTCATTTGCAACCTGATGAAACGGCGCCAGTACGCGACAATCGCCCAGGCATGGCTGCCATGCACGCAAGACTACTAGCACAAAAATACTTCAATTTAAAATACATTACTATGAAACCAGTTATCGCAACAAATTGTTCTGTGAAAACAAACACGTCGGTGAGTCACGCGCTAAGCAAAGGAAACGAGAACCGCCGCACAGTGTTCTTGTTCTCTTGATGTAGCATTCTTGAGCAGCTGCTTGGCTTTGAGCGATATTTCAGGCCTTGGCTCGCCAGTCTTTTTACCTGCATTTGCGGTTGAAGACAGTTTCGCAATGTTTTGGTAGCATTCCTTCCGCTGTCATCTTCGCCCGCGCTTTGGCGTGAGTCACTGGCGTGTTTGCTTTCCCGGAATGATTTGTTGCAATAATGTGGTTTTGTACTAAGCGCTGGCCCAGTAATGCCTTTCTAATAAATATTTTTTTTCTTTTGACTTGTGTTACTGTCTACATTATTGTCAGGCATGGGCACTTTTCGAGCATCGGCGTCTTTTGTTCATATTGCAGATGAGCCGCTAAGATCGCTTATATATTCTTTGCATTGCTTCTGAGCATAGAGCTGATATTCTGCGCTTGTGCGCGTCCTGTTGCTTCGCCGTCCCTTTCTGACCGCGTTTACGTCGCATCTATACGGATTGACCTCAGTCATGGAGGAAGGAAACAACTTAGGACAGGCCTTTGCAATTCCTAATGCATTGGAGAACGTGTGGCGGAGGTGACGTCAAAATTTAGGGTTAGCCAAGTCGTGCTATTAGCAACGGCGACGCTGTTGCTATGAAAACTCGGGCCACTCGCAACAGCGTTGCTAAGGGCCCTAGGTACGTGAGCGTCGTGGAGAAAGAAAATGCGGAGGGTGAAGTAGGAGGAGAGACGTTGCAGCGTCCGGTCGCAGCGCGGTCGCGCCGGCTTCAAAAAGATGACGCCAGGGCCTCTCCTAAGTTCTTTCCTTCCTCCATGACCTCAGTGAATCAAATTTATGCTGCGCATGCCCCGTGGCACGAGGTATACCTTGGTGTGACGATCGCGTTTTGCTTTATCGCGAGCTGTAACTCCCTTCTAAGAAAAGGTTGCGCAGTGTCGTTGCGGAAAACACTGCTGCACCTGTGAAAACGACAGGCTTAGAAAAAAAAAAACTCAGTCCGAAACGCGTCTGGGGAAAGGTGGGGGACAAATCAAGCTGGTACGAAATATACGCTTGCGAAGAAAGGCTTGTTTAGATATCCCAGCTCCTTGCGTCACCGTCGCTTTCCCGACTAAAGGGACACAGCACGACTCCGAGATTTACGACGTGGCCCTATTAGCCCGACAGGCGTCACACTTCAATCGCTCAACGAGATGGCCACACGCCTGGCTTCAGTTCCCCGAGTAAACAGCGGCCGACCACGGGGTGTAGCCGATACGGGACGACAATAGGCGAGAGGGGATTGAAGTGAGGAGAGCTGGGAGAATGGGGGAGGTGGGGGCGCATTCATAAGCACTCTGTTGCAAACGCAGCGGCGGCCTGGGTCGACCGTACGCACATATCTCAGGGCTTCAGACGACGCAGCTGCTGACCCACAACGCCTCTCTCAAGCGCAAGCGGACACCGAGCAAACAGAAAGGCACCCGGAGAGGGAAAGAGGCAGAGAAAGAGGCCTAGGCTGACGGCGGGGCGAGCCGGGAACAAACACGCCTCGCGCGCATGTCGCCGGTGCTGAGCAGAAATGGATGATGTGTGTCGGTAGCCGTTCGCCCGTCAGGCCGCCTTGGCCCAGCCTGTCCAGCCGCTTATGGCGGCTCGTTTGTACTTACATCCCACTCCTAGCTCACTCATGCGCAGAAAAAAAAAGGAAAAAAAAACACGAGTCGCATGGCCTTCCATAACGCAATAAGCGTAGGCGACCGCTCCCACCCGTCGTCGTCGTCGTCGTCACCACGGCGGTTTTTGTGCAGACGCGGTCGGCCAATCGGCGGTTGTACGAAGCCGAGTCGAGTCGGCGGAGACGCATCGAATGGGGACAAGGGTAAGGGAGAAGGAGTACAAGAGGAAAGTGCGATAATCGAGTTAAACGCGACGAGGCAGTCATCATCGCTCCTGGCACCACGCCTCGACCACGCCGGCGTGCGACAACGTTGTCGCTCGCGGCGAAAGTGATGCCTTCGCGCGCCACGGACGACGATCTCGGCGCCCCGCCCTCTCTTTGTCACGTCATCCTTGAGCGGCGAGTGGTGGGGCAGACAGAGCGGAGTGAGGATCTGGGTTGTAAGCAGATTTCCGACCAAGTGTGCGCGCGTGTGTGTCCGTTCGCTTTAATCTTCATTGCGCCTAAAAAGAAACACGTAAGGGGCTGCACGAGCGGCGCAAGCGAGCTGTGACCAATAAGAGAAAAAAAATAATGTAAAGAAACCATTAGAGGATAGCGAGGATAAAAGGGGAGAAGCGCCAGTCCGGTTGGGGGTAATTACGGAGTCAGCCGGAGCGTGTCCGGGTGAGCACACTCAGTGCACAGGCCTTCACTGCGGTCTCGCAATCCGACTTGGCGGCTGAGCAGCCCGGGTTAGGCTTAAGCGAGCAGAGCATTAAGGGAAAGGGTGGTGGTGCGTGATAACTCATCTCGGCGGGCGGCGCCAGACCGTGGGCGCGCACAAACGTGTTCGCGTGGTGAGACGCCAATAAAGGGGAGAGCGAAGGAGAAGCGCGATCTCGAGTGCCGAGAAAATCAAATTGCGCGGCCATGTCCACCCCGTTGGTAATGCGGACGGACGACGAAGGAAATAAGCGAAGAGGCTGAAAAGAAAAAAAAGCATGGAGACGGGAAGAGAATGCTTGGTCGGGAGACCGCGCAGAACAGAAAACATAAAACTAAAGAGGAAACATTTGACAGGGAATGGAGGGCGTATTCACCGAGTAGAAGCTAGCCGTGAGAAGCATGTACACCGACAGAGAAGGAAAAAAGTATACGTTAAAAAAGCGAAAGAACGGTTGATCGCAGCGAAAAGACTCAGCAGCCGTCTTTTAATTTGGAAAAGAGACTCCACGAGCTGCCAGTCCCGGACGAGCAAGAAACGAACAGAGTTGGGGATCAACAAAGGAAAAGCCCCCAGCAGGGAGACCGCAACTTAATCTCCTCGCTCTTCTTTTTTCCGCCTAGCTTTCGCTCAGCACCCCTGCCTTGCACCCGGCGCCCTCACTCGGGGGGTATCGAGTTCCCATCTCTCAGCAGCCAACTTTTCTCCGCCCTGCCGTTGGCCTCTGACACTCTTTGCATACTGTGGACAGACCCTACGCGCGCCGGCTTGGTGCGACCCACTCTCCAGACGATGTGGCGAGCGAAAGTAGTCGAGGTCTTGTTCTTTCTCCCTCATGACGGCCGCCTAGCGCGGATGTTCCGTCGATGCCTGGGTGTCCTAGCAATGCATACATCGTGGGCGAGATCTCCCTGGATGAGCAGAAGCCGATGGGTACTTGGAGGCGGAGATGATGTTCGCTGCTGAGCCGTTGCCGCCGCGTCAGCCGACGCGGGCGACTGCGGTTTCCTCTCGGGTCCCGGGAGCAGTAATTTGGTTATGGCGTTCGCTACTCAGGAAGTGCGCGGAAGCGACGGGCGTCGAGCGTCCGCCGCACGCATCGTGGTGCGCCGATCCATCTCCCGCTAATAAATGCATGCGTCGAGAGCGAGAGAAAAACGGTAACGAAAAAAAGGAAATTCCGAACCCTTTTCTCCTTTGCTTCGTCATTGCTTTGCGTAGCTTGAAACTTGTGAAGCCGCGTTGTTTTATATTCCGTTTCATTGAACCGCGATATCATTGGCTCAGCAGTGATGCGGTTGAAGAGTTTGGAGATTTGCGCGCAAGCAACTTGACTGGCCCGAAAATGCTTTGTCTGATCAAAAAGACATGATTAGCCTCAAAGCAGTGCAACAAGCAGATGAAAGAGAGCAGTGGGAATGCTATACTGGTGGAAAGCAGGAAGAAAAGAAAAGCTACCAACAACGCCGAAAAGTTGACAGTTACTCTAAAAGGGTTAGAAGGGCGGTGTCGTCACTCAGAGGTGATTAGTAACGAAGCGAACGAGTAAAACTACGCGAAAGGCGGGACTCAAGGAAGACACAGGCACAAACAAGTATTTCAGTCTCGTCATTTGCGCAGTTTTAAGGCCCGTTCACACTTGCGACTAGCAGCGGTCGCGCGACCGTTTTGGTCGAAAAGCGACAGTCGCAAATGGTCGCATCGGTCGAAAAGCGACTGCCGCGGGCCGATCGGGCACTGCTCGAATTTCCAGTCGCGCGACTACTAGTCGCAAACTATTTCACCAATCAGCGAGGTCCCGGAGTACTCGAACGAGCACCTTCTCAATGCAATTAAAGAATACCCCTACTTTTTCAACAAACGGCACCCGGAATTCAAAGGCAGGGAGATAGGATATGGCCTGGAAGGAGATTGGAAAGATATTCGGACTACTATCCGGTAAGTACCATGAACTTCTGAGAAATGGGTTTTTCACGAAAGTGCAACATTTTATATTGATATCACGGCGACTGACATCGTCTATTCGTCGTCGGCGTTCTCTTGGAAACACGAGAGCGCGGCATGCGTACCGGCTCGCCTCAAAAAGCTGAAGTGTCTGGCAAGCGGCAGCTACCGAAGTTCACTGTCATCGCCCAGCAGCTCTCCTACTCCCAACTCGTTCGGAACGAGAACAGAACGAGAAGGCGACTGTCGCAAGTGTGAACATCGGTAGTGGCGAGCTCCTCTCCTCTGGTCGCGCGACTGGTAGTCGCGCGTCCTCATCTAGTCGCAAGTGTGAATAGACCTTTACTCGTTCGTTTCATATGAACCAACTAGAGCGTCTTACTTCTGATTACTAATGAAAGGAAATACATTATTAGGCATACTTAATACATTGAATCACTTTCGTTGAACAAAAGATACGTCCTTTGACCAGTTAGGATACACTTCGTCCCATAATCATTTTATCACGTTTGCTCCTTGTTGCAGAAAAACTCACTTTCATCAACAGCTTCACCACCATGCACGGGAAAATTACTTTTGAGCCAGATTACCACAAGTCAGGTCCGCCTTCGCCAACCACTTCTCGCACAAAACCCAATAGTCAGCAGTCAGATTGAGGAAAAATAAAGAATGAAAATGAACATACAAAGCCTATAAGCAATAAAGTGCAGTATGCAGCACACATAAGGGCCACCAGATAAGACGAACAATTGCGCTTGCTGTGTTTAAATAGGAAGCGCTTCGAGAAGTGGAGTTCATGGGAAAAAAAGAAAAACAATTTTGTAGAGAGAACAGCACCGCTAGACCTCCATTTCCCCCTCTTCTCTGAAAAAAAAAAAAAAAAAAAAGAGAAAAGGAAACCTTCTGCTTGTACTGAACTCGTGTCTCTCTCACGGAAGACTGCAGGTAGCCGCTAGCGCCTTTTCTGCCGTATGGAACGTCACATCAAGTTGCGGACAGAAAAAAAAAAGAAAAGAAAATCCTATAGACAGCTACATGTTGAAACGGGAGTTGATGAGATTAAGCGGCCCCACGCATCGGGGAGCAAGCAAATGCGGCTGAAGAGCGCACGCAGAGAGCGATTGGTGGGGAATATTTACTCCATGGTCGGGAGCGGGCGACTGCCGCACCAAATCCTTCCCGAGAAGAAGAGGTGGTTTAATCCCCGCCTCGGAGCGTCTGTGCCCCCGTCCTCTACGCATATACACAATGGCCCGGGCGCTGAGGAAAGAATCTCACTCGAGGTGAAGCAAGTTCCCAGAAATGGCAAGAGGAGGCCAAGGAGTGGAGGAGAGAAACAGCGTCAACAATCCTCTGTGTTGGCCGGTTTTGTGGAGAAGACGGAAACGCGAGCAGAAAACAATCGAGAACAAGCCGGCATTCGCAAACAAGTGGCAGGCAGCGGTCCAACTCCAACCCTATTGGTGCAGGCTTCTCGCGTGAGCCTGCCAAAAGGAGGAGCCGATACAGTTCCGTTTTTTTCCTTCTCTGTGAGTCGGGCTTTGGTGCTTTGGTTCCCTTTCTTCTCTATGCTCTCCTTCGCTGGTGCTTACATAAGGCTCCGCGGTCTACGGCTGCTCCCGTCCGCTGTGTCCACGGCGACCGCCGGCCGTTTGCCTGATGGAGCGCGAAGCGGCCATCTGATGCGCGCTCAGGAAACTCGCCGCCATCGGAGTTGTCAGCAGACTGCGTGCGGGCCCGGTCGGTCGAGCCAATCGCGTCAGCTTCGCGGACCACGGTGGTTTTTCTTCTTTTTGTATGACAGTACGTGCTTTCTTTTCTCTTTTATCCTCGAACGAAATGGAAGCCGGGCGCGCCTCGGTTTTCTCCATCAGGGCGATTGCATCGTCCGGAGCGGCAAGTCCGTTGCTGCCTGCCGCCCATCACTCTGGCTGCAACCGGCTTCTCCCTTATTTTCGGTCTCCCTGGCAGTCTCAGGCTCTGTTAGAGGCTCGGCGGGTGTGCGAGGCAGTGATGAACATTCTCGGCAGCGAAGCTTTCATGCATTGGTATTTATGGGTTGCTGCGGATGCTCTTAATATTAGACTCTAAGCTAACTAAATCTAGTTTCATCGCGCGCAAGTCTGACTGTTCCGATAAGCACAGTGTTTTATAATTAACGTGTTTCATATTCAGTTTCAGGTATTAGTCACACAGCTAGTGACGAGAAAGAGTATGGTTTCCGAGACAGGCACTTTATTGCCGAAGCATTTGCTGCTGTGGTTCTACTCGTGTTTCTCTTTCGAAAAGGAAATGTAAAATTATAGTCTCAAGCCGGGCAGAAAGGAAGCCTCAGACCGCTAAGCAATGTTTCGTGAAAGGAATTGTCTTCGTTTGGTATCCAGAATTCTGTTTTTCTTCACGAGAACAAGCCGTCTTTCCGAAACATGGCTGCTTGACTGAAGCTTCCGTCTTTCCTTATTCATTTGTAGTGTAAAGATTCCCACCTTCCCTGCCCACACTATAATGTAGGAATTGCGAACTGTACCTTTCTGTTTCCAAAGACTGCTGTGTACAAGTGTTCCCTGAATTTTATGCAATGGGCGGTGGGTGCTTGTTCTCACAGCACTGCGCTCATAGCATTTGTGCCCAGTAACACTGTGGCGTCACTTTGCAATAGAGGAAGCGCACGCAAACATTTGTAGTCTATGGGGCCTGCGCAATATGTGTTATTCCTACCCTGGCGGCCGCTCAAAATTTACCACTTGTTTTGAACTGAAAGTACGTAGATGTGCTTGCTGCGCATTTCCTTGCTACCTTCACGCAAATAACTTCGCAGCCATTTGTTTATTTAGTTTTTTCAAGTCTACTCCTTAGAGGCATTATCACTCTATGGGGGTGGGAATAAAAGAAAAAAAGTAAAAAAAAAACTTGGAACTGAGCAACGAACCCGATAGTAGGTCGAACGGCCAAAACCTGCACATATACAAAGAGAAACGTAAGAAAAGGGCTCCAGATCGAGCTGGGCCTCCTAGTGATATAGTGCAAGATATGAAGAAGAAATACGCAAAATAAGAGATGATTGGGGAATGGCTGAAGTCTAAACACACACACACACACACACACACACACACACACACACACACACACACACACACACACACACACACACACACACACACACACACACACACACACACACACACACACACACACACACACACACACACACACACACACACACACACACACACACACACACACACACACACACACACGCGCACACACACACACACACACACACACACACACACACACACACACACACACACACACACACACTCACACACACACACGCACACACACACACGCGCACACACACACACACACACACACACACTCACACACACTCACACACACACACAATTCTTCCTCGAACGGCACCCTGTTCTTCCTGCGGCTGCATGCGGCCTACCATATTGGTCCGTTCACGTGAGCGGTCAATAAGTATGAATCTCATAAACATCCTATAAATGCCGAACATCCAGCACCTTCCTGGATTTAATACACGTGCTGCACGGTACTTTCGAATAACAGCTGGAAGGGCACTCAGACTTGGTCGACTTCCGCGTTGCTACGCGGTGCCTCCGAAACTCATTTGAAAGTTTCAGCTTCAGTGCGCTGTATATCAATGAGGCTGCTGCCATTGGCTGTCGTTTTTGTGCGCTTGCCCTGTTTCAGCGTGCACTATGCCGCACCGAGGATGACGGTGGTCACAGCAGTCACACTGGACCTTCAGGCAGACCAGCACGACCGACTGGCGCATATCATTGCAGTTCCGTTTTTCTATAGGCGAATGACGCGGATAAATCCGGTCAGCGAACTGTCGCCCTTCGTGAACTCGGCAAGTTGGCAACAGAGCGAAAACTTTCCGCTGATGATTTGATGGCGTGAACATATCCCCGCTTGTCTCCAAGTACATCGTCCATATCAGAAATAAGCGAAACGAGCGCCTATACACTCGAAATATATGCACACTTCAACACTCAAAAGCGATTAGTGCTTGCAAATTTCTACAATTTTAAACTACGTGCGCACTTGGCACGCTCTAACGGATGTAAATGAGCACCCAGGGTAGTTTCGAGAGTCGCGACTTTGAGATATCACCTTTTGCTTACATCGTACGACGCGCATACAAAGAATGAATGCGCCGTTGTGACACATGACTGCCAATTAAAGCTTTAAGCGACCACGCAGTCATCAACCTTTGCTTGCCGATAAAAAATTACGCTGCTTCAACTAATTCGGATGATCACCGAGCGTACTTTTTGATGAAATTACTTAAAATAAAGTATTGGTCACATTGGTATATGCGTCGGTCGTACGCGATGTCAACATCCCGCGTATACTATATCAAGCGTCTTCTGGTAGTGCAATGCCACTGGCTCTCCTCACAGGGCAAAAGGGATTTTTTTTTTTTTAGTTATGTAAAGTCCACCTTTCGTTTCAGGTCATGCAAACGAGCACTAGTTATTCGTACAGATCAATATGCTCACGAAGTGCGCTCGTCGACCTCGCCCCCCAGCCCCTCATGGATGAATTCCTGGGGGGAAATATCGCACTCAGACTGCAGATGATCAGTGGTGTGCTATTGTCGCCAAACACTAGTTCAGCTAGTTCACAAGCCATTTGCTTGTCAGCCAGATGCCGACAAAGAGCTTCGCCCTTTGTTTTTTCTCACTGCGGTCAACTCACCGAGACGGAGGGATCAGCTCGACACTCCGGCAACCCTCACGCCTGCGGCGACAAACGATCAGGCCAGCGAGACAAGTGACGCCGACTAGTCGAGAAGGAGACCGAGAAGCGAACAGGCGCATCGGTGACGAGCCGTGTTTTCCACAACATTCTGACAACGCTCAATAAGTTAGTTTTACCTCATCGATGAGTGTCCGCTAACATGCTGAAGAAGAGAGAAGCGAGTAGCACATATTGAAATCAGCAACCGCTCAATTGACTCAATCGCGCGACACGGCTATGGGAGATTTTTATGGCTCAGAGGAGGCACCAAAGTTTATGCAATATTTCGGCGCTATATACAGAGGATCGTTCTTGGATGCAGCCTGCGTAGAATCATGCTGGTCTCAAAATTTACGAAAAATTCGCGCTTGTTTATTGATGTTGAGTGTACCGTGTGAGAGTCATACAGTCTTTGTTTGCTTGAGAATATATAAGGAAGAAAACGCTACATGGCGTGTAAGAACGGCTGGTACGAATGCGGAGCGGTGGATGCGCAGTTAGGAGATAATTTAAAATTGGCAAATCCACGTTGTCGACTTATACAACGTACGAATGACAAAACCAGAAACGCATTCTTGTTTCTCTTTTTATTTTTTATTTAGCATTACAGGTACGCATGACTCAGCAACTTCAATGAGCGGTGCACGAAAAACCGGCTAGAAACGTCCGCCTTGTCGCATGCATTTAAGCTGTTAAAAGTTTCTTCATTTCTCGAGTTTTAGTCTTGACAAATTTTGATGCCCGTGTGATGGCCTAAAATATAGTAGTAGTTCTTTTATCGCAAGAACAACGGCACGCAAGCAGACAACAAAGATGTTTCTGTGTCGTCCTTTCTGCCCTAAAAGAACTCGGAGTATGGACCAGCTAGCCCCATAACGCGTATCATTTAAAAAAGTTAACGATGATTACGTTACTTCCTAAAGCGAAATTTGGCTGCAGTTCATCAGCTATTTCAGCTTTTCGATATACTGAGAAAAATAATTTCCACAAGACATGTATGTACAATTACAAACAATTTTTATTTTTCATGGATATTCTTTCTTCAAGAAACACAACACTCCACTAACAGTTCTTCATGTAAACGCATATTTGGACTGCTCTACAACAGGAAAGTCGGTGGTGGCACTAGGCGGAGTGACTGTGCACGCAGCTGCAGACGAAGGACTTCCACCGGTTGCCTCGCTCATTGCTTATAAAGAACTGGCAGAGAATACAATAAACTATTTAAATTGGCAGGCGGTTCGCAGTGGCGAACGGCTGCGGCTATGCGTTTCGGCTCGGGCGGTGCGGGCTGCCTAACGTTGCATCGAGCACAACCAGCGTTCGGTTGAACGCATCAAAGTTCACCATCGTTCTATGCAGAATCCACTTTTATTCCTGCAGCATGCGATGCCGACAGATGCTTTCCTACTCCACTCGGTCAGCCCTCCGCGGCGGCGCGCGCATGCGCAGTGCAGAACCTGGTTACGAGGGACAACGCTGACGTCGCGAAACGCAGGAACGGGCGCCAAAGAGCTGCGCTTTAAAATATGGATTTTCAATCTTGTGTACAGGAAGGAAACGATAAAAATATGAAATCTTGTCCGCGCAGTGCTCTTTTGGAGCAACCAGGCCTTATGCTTTTCGGCTAGTCGTAAGCAATGGCCGGAGGCCACGTAAGGAGGATCTTGTCTTTACTTTTTGAATCTCCCCGTCTTGGCGGATGTTCCTAGCCACAACGAAGGCATGGGGCACAATAAAGTCCAAGTATAGTTATAACTAAATTCTACCAAATAATTTTCCGGCTCTCTTTTCGTGGATAGCGAATCCGATAGCCGATAGCCGTAATAAGTTATGCCCATTTCAGGGGAATGCCTGCACAATATTTCTTACTCTGTTAGTCGTGCCTATCCAGCGACGATTTTAACAAGTAGCGCCTTGGGTTTATATACATGAGGCCACACAAATAATCTATTTAGAAATAGGGGCTGGGTCCTAGATCACAAATGCACAACAAGGTTTTTAAGCGCTCCACACACAGAGTGCAAATTCTCTATCCATATTGCTGACAGCGTGGAGAAACCCCACCTGTTCTCTCTCCGCAGCACGCGAGCACTCCCGTAACGTGAATGTAGTTCGCGACGCTGCCGCAACGTGGCGTTTATTTCGGCAAAATCGCAACAGCTGCGCGTGGCCTTTGTTCACGTTGCGGAAGCATTCGGAAATCTCGAAAGTCTGCGCGGTGGTCCGTCGAATGGAATGTTGTCTGCACCTGATACTGTTGAAAAACTTCGTGCAACACCGGTAGTTCGGCGGTAAACTCAAATGCTGTTCACTTCGAGAGCATTCGAAATGCCGGTGTGGCCGGGGTATGCAAGGCTGCTAAGAGGCCTTCGAAACCACCTGAAATTCGCACACACTGGGCGGTTGTTATACTTCACCTTTAGCGCTTCTGCAGAATTCAGGATGCCGCGCACCCGCAAGCCGCGAAAACAACAACAATAACTTACGGCTATTCGCGTTTTGCACGTTCAGAAAATCAATACACTCTGCAGGGCTAGTTGGTGCATGCATGGCCTCAAAAAAAAAAAAAAAAAAAAAAAAAGGTGCGCAACACAGACATTACAGAAGGAAGAAAGACAACTCGTCGTCTTTCTTGTTTAATGCATATGTTGCGCATCTTTTTCTTTGTTGAGACAAATTGCAGACGGCGGTGTGTGTGCTGTACCGGCACAATGGGCACTCGCACAGCGAGATAAACCGACGCATCCTTCTTTTCACCGTCTCTAAGGTGGCGCCAGGAGCTTCGAGCAATCTCGTCACATCCCCAGGCGCGAATTGAGACGCGAGGTGCGCTGGCGAAAAATGACGGCAGGGTTCTGGGGAACGCGCGCGACCGCGCACAAGCAGCAGCAACAGCAGCAGCATCTTTGGCAGCTGGGAGCAACTTGCCTACGTCTACAAACGCACATGAAAAACTGTGCGAATTGAGACGAGAAAACGCGCGCTAGCGAAAAGGTAGCGCCCCCAGTTTTTTCCCTTCATTTACCCGTGCGCGGAAAGGAGGTAGAAGCCGAGAGAAGGTGGCGCGAAGAGGAAGAAGAGAAAGAAAGCTTAGGGATAGACAGAGAAAGTAAGCAACTACGAAAAAAAGAAAGCAGTATGTGGGCGTTCTTTTTTTACTGGTCTTCGGTTGCTCCGCTCGTCTGTTTTGCATGAGCATAAAATAGCATATACGGGGAAAGAAACTCTACCGAAGTGAAATAGATCGCAAAAATAAACACGAAAGAGAACCGGAAAGAAGCAAGTGCGGCGAAAATGGAGTAATTCGCGCACTCACAGGCACGCGCGCAGAGGTGCCCATACATAAAAGAAAAACGGAGCGAAGAAACAGCCCTTCCATTCGGCGCAGAAAAACAGAAATGCTACGGAAAATGAAAGCTGCAGCGGGGACGCACGCGAGATCGAAATAAATAAGTTCTAGCGTGGCAACAGTACTTGCAAACTCGAGTGCTGCAAGTAAAATATATATTACATACCCTAGCTAAGGTTGGAGCACCGCGAGAGGGAGTTGGCGTAAAGACGACGCTTTCGCGGGGAAAGAAATGTTGCGTGGCATATCCCCGCGATGGGCGTCGGTAAAATACGAAACGAGCCGTGGGCTAAAGAAACGCCAAAGGAAGGGGAGCATCTAAACAAAAGGGGGAAAAAGAAAAGAACGATCGAGGGAAGGAAACTGTGCGTTTGAACAATGAGCGGTATATACGAGGACTTGCGCCAGCGCGAGCATAAATTCGGAGCACACGCACGCGAGCAAGCACGGGACATCACTGCCGACAAGCTCTCTTTTTTAGAAGACAGAGGGTGAGAGGGCGAGATGGAGCGTAGGGAAGGCGACTTCAGCGGCGGCGAGGATCAAGACATGGGAGAACAGGTCTATTGTAAGGCAGCGTCGCTCGGAAGCCTCGCTGAGGGGAAAAAAGGGATGGAAGGAGGTAGGGGGGGGGGGGGGGGGCAGGCACTATATCCCAGAGGCAACAACATATGTAGCAGGAAGAGCGAGCGAATGAATTTAAAGTAGCCACGCAATGTATAGCTGAGTGTGGACGAGTAAACAAGGCAGACGCCAGAATAAATAAGGCAGCGAAAGAAGTGCGCCCACAAATGTACAAGAAGGAAGCAAGTGAGCGAGAGGTTTCCCCGAGACTGAATGGTCAGAAAACGAGGGAAAGCGAAGAAAAGGAGGGGCCTTAAAGTAAAGCCGATATGGAAAGCAGACGCCATACAGCAGGGAGGACGTAAAGAAGGGTGAAAGGGCGAACCACACTGGAGACAGAAAGAAGAGGAACAGGGCAGCGGGCGAACAAATAATGGCTGGCTAGAGAGACGTAGAGACGCTGCCCATCTTCTCGGGCATATAGCAAATAACCTGTGCCTTAATTCTTTTCGTTCTTTTCTTCTCTCTTTAGTGAAGCCGCTCCTGCTAGGCCGACGAAAAAAAGAAGTTCAAGCGAAATGCTCTCGACCGCTCTCTACATGGAGCCTTTTGAGATTTGTCAGGGTACCGGTGCTGTTGTTGTTTGTTGCTGCATCCATAAATTACCAAGACGCGCTTGCACGCGGGTAAAGCTGCATCAAAAAGCGAAAGCTGCGCAGTGCCGGGGCGCCACACAGATTTCGGAGGATGGGGGATCACAGACAAGTCCTCGGGGTACTCGGCGGGAAAACACGCTTCGGAAACCTTTTTATTCATCTCTTCTTTTTATTTCCTTTCTTGCACCATCCTCGTAGCAGCTTTTCCGATTCTTTTCTTTTTTGCTCTCTCTTTCGTTCGGCTCTGTTTGCGCGCGTGTGATCGTGGGTCTGCGTGGGCGAGCGTTGAGGCAAAAGCGCGTCTGTTTGTCCGTTACGCGTACCTCAAATAATGCCGAGGATGTTTCAGGAACTCGAGGCCGCGGAAGCCCCAGGCAGCTGCCAAGACCGAAAAAGAGCCACAACCGCGGCGCGTGCGAAGGAAGGCGCGGGAAAGAAGGGAGCGAAAAACAAGCAGAAAGGGGAAGGCGGCAACTTACGCGCCGAGATGAGATTGCGCGTTGAACAAAATGGGAGGGTGGATTGAGGGCGAGCGTCAGAAAAAAAAAATAATAATAAGGAAGATAAGCATTTGGAGTTGCGCTACGGTTGGACGTGGTAGGGGGCGAAAGAAAGGCTCGAAAACAAGAACAAAAAAAAAGCATTCTTATAAGGTGGCTGAGCGAATACTTAAGGGAAGATGAAGAATCTGCCCGGCCGACAAACAAAGGAAGGGGTGTCGAGCGCTACGTTGCAGCTTTTCCCGTCGTCCTAAATATCCGTCTTGCGAATGACAGGCATCGAGGCCATTGTTAGCAGCTGCATTACGTCACATTCAGACTGTATAGACTGTATGTTAAGCGTTGAACGCATGATAAAAACCGAGAAAAACGAATTAAAGTTGCTGAAGCAATCCGACTGTGACGTGCAGAAAGAGAAAAAAAATCGCCATTTAAAATATGCCTGCTTAAAAGTAGAAAGAAAATCCGGAATGCGAAGGCAGAAAATGTAAATGCTGAACTAAGGCAACATTTGAACTCGGAATTTCCATTAAATTGCCCTGATTGACGAGATGCGTTAACTTATCGTCCCCAGCTCCTTATTCCTCGGTTGTGTCTTGTTTTTTTTTTCTTGTTTTTTTTTTTTTTTTTTTTTGTAGGCACACCTCCACTTCGATTATGGGCAGAAGGTCTGGAAGATTTTGGCTGCACTGAATGATATACTAAGCCCGTAGCAGCACAGTGCAATCTTCTCTATGGATTGACTTGTGACTGTTAGGTTGAAAACAAGCTTAAAATATCGCAAATTGCGAATATGCCAAGTGACAGGAAGTTAATGCCTTGCGAACTTTAATAAGAAGCTGCCGTTCGTAGAAGACACGGAGTAAGGGGAATGTTGAGTAGATGCCACAAGTAATGCCTGCGGGTATCTGCTGCGTAGCGTTATCACCTGTACAAAGTGACAGTGATAGCATGTAGCACTGTATGTGGAACGCCCTCTAAGCTCTATTGAGGATACTGAATTATATACGATATGTGATATATAGAGCATCTGGTGTCCTCCAAGGCGTTAATACATTGTAATAGCACATGAGTTTTTACATTTAGCCTCAATTTGTATTAGTATCCTATACTATGCAAAAATAACTTGTGATGACGCCGCGTTCTGCTTGTAACAAAAAATGATCCACATTAATCACGGTCGGTGTAGGTTAAACTTACCGATGCAACTCTGTTCCTCTTTTTCTCACTAAATACTATCTTTGGAAGCAACAAAACTGGTCCACTCTTGGACACCACTTGTTCCAGAGTGCTGCGGGGGCACGATAAGATACTGCTATAGACTTTGGTGAGAATGGCGTGAGCTTGCGATCCGCTAAGATATTTGGTTTTAGAGTTGTTCCTCCGCTCACAGAGAGTGCTTGAAGCGGCCACAGAGTAGCAATGGGCTCCGTTTGGGAAAATAATTTTGAGGCAGCTCTAAAATATTGTAAGACACTTTTTACGAACTTATGATTACAATTGAAGGCCTTCACGATGAACGGGTTGTCTCAGGCGCCTTGAGACCTGTTTGTCCTCAACCTCAGGATTTTGACATGACAGACACCAATAAACACCGTCTTTTTTTCATATAGCGCATAGCGCGCTATCATCTTCTCGGCCGCTATAATATTAATATAGGTGACCTAAGCTTCGAAAGCGTAATAGAATTTCGTTTCTGAACTTTGCCCTGCGCTCACAACAAATATGCCAGACTGCCATATGAAACCAGAGGAGTGCGTTTTTGAATATTGTTAGCAAAATACTAAATGTCGATCGAGAACAAATCTGCTGATATGTTGATCGTAATCATGGTATTAAAGAATAGAGAATTTCAGCGTTGCCAAGACGCACTGGCGTACATGTGTGCTGACTGGCCGGGTGGCTTGTTGCCACGCGCCGTGGCAAGGGGGGAGAAAGCAGATAAATGGAGGGGAAATGAGGGTGCTCGTTACATAACATTTAATAGATGAAGGAAAGAAGCCAACAGTCGGCAAGGCCAAGGAAAGCATTGGGGATTGTACTTTGTCTTTTTTTTTAATTTTTACTTCGGCAATCACATAAATTAGTACTGTAATCTGTTTAGGGGAAAGATTATGAAACATAAAGTAGAAGGAAAAACAACATGCCGATTGTAGGAACCGAACCTACGACCTCCGAATATCGCGTCCGGTGCTCTTTCAACTGAGCTACATCGGCCGCTGTACCCCCCCGCCCCTTCTACTTCTACTTTCCTTCTACTTTCTGTTTATTTATCTTCCTCTAAACAGATTACATTACTAATTTATGTGATTACCGAAGTAAAAGTAAAAAAAAAAGAAGACAAAGTACAATCCCAATGCGTTCCTTGGCCTCGCTGACTGTTGGCTTTTTTCCTTCAGGGGGGAGAAGAGTGAGACCGATGTGAGTGCATAGGCGGCGTCCGGTAAACTGGTGTACACCTCGCTACTAAATTTAATTTTCTCACTCGCTCAGCAGCAGTCGGGGCTAAAAGCTGTAGTAGCAGCTTGAATGAAGGTCCCGACTCGTTGTGATGGTGGCAGTACCGAAGGAAGGCGAAGGTTCACATTATTTCTAGATATTAAATTGAAGCAAAGGGAGCACACACACACATTCACACATAAGCTAAAACCGATGTAGCAATAACTCCTGAGATGCAGTCAGACAGGTAAAAGCTGAAAGGGTACTTAAGTTAATCATGAAGGCGATCAATGAAGATCACGACGAGACCCCCTCTCCTTTTTATCCAGAAAAAAAAAAAAGATAATCACACACACACACACACACTCACACACACACGCGCGCGCTTTGCGCCTCCATCGAAAAGCGGCCTCGGCGGCCGCTTTTCAATGGAGGCGAAGCGCTCGTGTGCTGTGCGATGTCAGGTGGTCGAAATTTGCGGAGTCCTCCACTACGGCGTCTCTCATAGCCTCAGTCGCTTTAGGACGTTAAACCCCCAAACCAAACCCCCCCCCCCCCCCCCCCCCCCCCCCCACACACACACACACACACACATGCTAAATGTCTCCAATATGTGAAAAAAATCACGTTCAAAGAATCGTTCCCAGAAAATGTGAAAATGCCCAAACGTTCTAGGAATGAGCATTATGCGCATGCTGGGCATAAAATAAAATCATTACAAATAACAGGTTTGTTATTGGTACTCTTCTCAGTTGCAAGGAACAACTGGTTTGAAGGACTGGGAGAAGAGGGATGATTTCTTCATTTGATAGAAGCGTGAGGGCAGCTTTCGAATGTTTACCTATTCAGTATAACGCGCGCCGATGGCATAAATGGACACAGCTACCCTCGAATTATTTTGCTTTAATTGGAGACAGCGCGTGGACAGTGAAAGTACGCGGCTGTGATACTTGTTACGTAAAAACTGCGCAGTGCAGGCATCGACGAGAAGACGAGGCAAGGGTCGCTGTTCGTTTCATCGACCGATCGACCCAACAACGCGCATTATGGGGCATGGCTGCAAGCCGTGCCCTGTGAAAACGGTGTATTTGCTCCCTGTTGCAAACGGGCAGTTGTTTGGGACAGGTGCTAGTACATACAGAGGATGGCTAGAACATGAAAACTACGCCTTGCTGCCTATTACTGCACACTTTCTTTTCCGTACTGCAAACAGGGCGGTTGTGTAAACACATCGGACTTTGGAATATATTTGAGTTCTCTGAGTTGCACATGCGAGCTGTGTATAGAGTGTCTGTTGTTAGATTACATTTTTTTTTTGCTTGAAACTTTGTCTTCAATTCCATCTTTTTTTTTTTTTGCCATTTTCAGGAAGGAAGGGCTCTCGAGCGTAAACGACCGGGCGATGAGTATAGCGGGGATGCGAGCGACAGAAGAGCGTGAAGAAAGGCGAAGCAGGGAATAAAAATCGGGCAAAGCACTCTGTGGCAGTAGGAAAGCTGTACCCGAACTAAACAGAACTGCTAGCAAAGGGATGGAAATAAAGCGGCGAGGGTGGAAGGGGAGGAGGGCGGCATATTGGCGTAAGAAAACGGCCGGCGCCAGACGAAACCATATATAGCGGCGTACGCGGTCGTCGGGAAATGAGGAAAAAAAAGGAGAAGATTGCCGCGCCGACGCGTGACGGGAGAGTGAAGGCGGGCCAAGGAGAGAAAAGCAGCAAAGAAGAAAGAGAATACCCAAAGGGGATATATGCGCGGGGACGAAAGAGGGGTGAGGGAAAGACGGGAGAAGACAGGCCAAGATGGACGCCAAAGGCGTAACAGACGCGCCCCGAATTGCCTCATGTGAATTTCAAATGCACTCCTCGCCCTCTGTCCCTTCCTCCTCCTCAGGCCTGACCGAATCCATCTCGCTGGCTCGCTGCAGCTCTTTCTCCTCGGCGTCGTTGCTGCCGCCGCGCAGAGGCAAGCACCGCCGGAACGAGAACCCGGCAACGGAAGGGGGGGTGGAACCGCAGAGCCTAGAGCACTGCGGGGAGTGGGGGTCTGGTAGTCTGAGAAAGGGTGTGATGGGCTGGTATGGCAGGCACCAGGGGGTGGGCCGACGAGGGCGCGCTCTGCCGCCTACTCGGCGCTGTGGAGATGGGCAAGGGGAAGAGCGGCACAAAAGCAAAGGAGCCCATTCCAAGTCCCACTGCCTCGGGCGGTTTGTCCGTCGGGGCCGCTTCGATGTGTGCGTGTGTGCGGTTCGCGTGCTTGCCCGAGAGAGAAGCGCTGTGCCCGGAAAGATGGAGCGAAGCTGCAATCGCGGAGGACAGCTTGTTTTCTGCTCTCTCTGCGGGCTTGCTTGCTTGGGATCCTCCCAGCGCGCCCTGATGTGTAGGGCGCGTTATTTCTGGACGATGCGAGGGAATGGGAATGGGGCGTTATTCGATCTGCGCGCGAGGAATAACGCGCTGCGCGTTTACCTGAGGTCCCCCGATTTGAGGAGGAGGAAAGCATAGTTGCGTCTTTCGCCACAGACAAGAACGGCCGTCGCGCATGCGCTGCTGTAACTAGGACGGCACACATGCGCCCGGGATCTCAATGGTTCTCATAATGCGTTGTTGCCTAGAGCGATTATCGCGGTCATTGTCCTTCACAGAGGCTTCTTTGGGATGGCATTCTTGCTCGTCGTGCGTTAGTGCCGCGAAGAGCACTAACGCACGTCCAACGAGCAATATGCGTTGGACCTCAAAGTAATACAATGGGGCTTGCATGTTAGCATTTTATGCAAAAATGCGCGCCAAATCATCCTCGACTTTCTTTCAGGTCATGGCTCTTTATCACACTATCAACAGCAATTCTCAAACGTATAGTATTTGGATAGAATGTTTTCCAGTCATGAGAGAGCCTTTAAATTTTCGAAACGAATAATAAACAAGTAACAAAAATTACAAAAAAAAATGATTTTTTTTTTTTTTACGGCCGAATTGTTTTCTGAGTAATGTAAAAACATCTCGCGGTATTATCAGCCCAAGCTACATTGTCTGCGGAATTTCGTGTGTATTTTTCCTTCATTATGTTTGAACCAAAAGCACAATTCCTGCGCTCTTTTTCTGTTTAAATGTGGACTGGATTGGTGAACAATATAAAAGGCTCTCTCTGAGGAAAAGTAACGGTTGGCAAAACGTCTTGAACTTAAATAAGAAAACAAAAAAGAGCACGTATCCAGCCTTATTTTTAATACGCAGGTGTTTCAAGTAGTATAAAAAATGTGCTTAATTGTACAGGTTATGGGAATTTGTTACGTAAACCTACTTTTGTCGGAGCCTTTTTTTTTTTGTATGAAGCTAGAAGAAAGTTTTGAAGTTGGACGCCTTGATAGCCGATGATTGTCACCCCGTATGCCACCGCATTGCATGACAGGCTTTCGCCAGCTTCTAATACGCTCACGGCGGCCGCGTTTAGCGCGCTGCTTTTCCAGTGAGCCGTGGCGGCGGTAAGTGCAGATTCCTTCTTGATGAAGTGAAGCTTCGATGCCACCATACACACTCGGTCTAATACTATGAGTTTGGGAAGCACGATCGGGTATTTTGTGCACACGTTTGTACAGGAGATGCGATCGCCTTTTTCAGCCTACATGCTTTATGATACAAAACTAGAAGTTCGTTTTCCGTGCTCCCACTACTCGTGACGAGTGCGCCGTGAATATTGTCTAACTTGTCTGACAGAAACTGTCAGCAGATGTTTTTATATGGAAATCAAACTAACGGCTCGAAGCTTTAATCACAGCAGCCGAGTAAACAAGGCACACTGAATATAAGGACGAGTGGCACCAAAACTGTGTGGCCATACTACGAGATAGCTCATAAGTGGCCGTCTGGCAGTGGCAGCAGGGTGGCGGTCGCATGCTATGCATTTTAGTCATCGACGATGATTGGAACGACCTTTAAACATATTTAAAGGAGCCCACTTCCTGCGCGATTCCGCTCGAGCCACAGTGCGATATCTTTCGTCGGATCATGTGGGAGGGCGACATCCGAGAACAATTCGTCGCTCCCTTCCTCCTTTTCCCTAATTCGTGCTGTTTGTGCCGCAGTGTAAATGTCTTCACCTTTAAAGGGGAGAATCGCGCTACTTCATTCATTTTTTTGTACCTTTTCTGGATTGCCGCGCATTTGTGTTATGTATATCTATTATTTTCTTCTCATGCATTCCACTCTCTTCTGTAATGCCCCACGGGCCGTGAAAGTATTCAAATAAATAAACAAATAAAAGCCTATTGTAAGTCTTTAATGACACCTGTTTTTCACACTCGTCAGGAAAAGTCAGAGAGGCTGTCGCATCACGTGATATTTTTATTTTCTTCGGAGATATTGAAAGAAACGTCATTCGGCTGCGGATCTCGATGCGATCGACTCGATCCCCTGTCATGGCGGCCGCATGTCGCGTCAGGCAAAACGCAAATGCGACAGTTGTCTGATTTCGGCGCACGATTGTTTCGGTCGGTATCGGTAAATAGCCACTTCTTCACTTGGCAGTGAACCAACGAAGGGCAGCGCATGAAGTAGGACACGTGAGCGCGTGTGCATGTGTCTGCGCTAGTGTGTAGATGTGCGGTATGTTCGCTTACCTGGCTCGGTTATCGCACGGCGCATTCACCGTTTGGTCCCAAAAGACCGTCGTTCTGGTTATCGCTGAGGCAAAATGTTCGCCCCAGCACTTGTGCATGGCAGACAACTTGTGCACATAGCTGACAGCCATTTCGCGAGCCCCACGGCTCGTCTCGGCTGTCGGCGGCACTCAAACGCGGGTCGACAGCGACCGCGGTAAACCGCCGCAGCGGGGCCCGCCAAATCCCTGGCGCGGATTGTTTCGAAAGCCCCACGCTCACTACGACGGCTTTCGGAAGGAGGGGGCTTCGAAACGAGCTGCCGCCGAGTTTAATTCGTCCGCCCGACAAGGCGCGCAGTGGGCGCGGCGCACTGGGAAGGGGATCAAGGTGGACTCGAGTGCGGGATTTCGCCCTCGAGACTGCTCTCTCTGTCCGTCTATCTGTCCATTCCACTGCCGGTCTTTCTCGCTGTGCGAGGTTCTCTCGCGACGACTGATCCCCTGGTGCGCAGCGTCGGCAGGCGGTGTCGCATTCGAATTCACTCCGCCGACTGGATTAGAGTAGCGCGCGGAAAGCGCATTTGGGCAGCTCTGCTCTCTCCCTCGTCTGTGGCAGGAGGAGTCCTTGCGTTTCCCAGGCAGATTTATGCCCGCGTATGCAGCAGGCTATGCTGGCCGCCGCTGAGACCAAGTTAGCGCACGCAGTACGCAGCGAGAGGAATCGAGCGCGGATTAGGGGATTGCGAAGATGTTCTTTTCGCCGCGTGCTTCCTCTTCCCGACCGCGTGTACGCCGCGACGACGCGAACGGATTGAAGGGGAGAAGCACGGTCGAATGAGAACGAATTTACTCGCGACGTCTCGCAAGGAGTCTTCCGCCGCTCGGCTGATCATTCTCGGGGAAAAGAGCGCCAGGCTGCTGCGGCGATGGCAGGCTAGTGCGCCCCTTTGTGTGCGCGTGTCGCGGTATTGTTGGATGAGTGGGGAACGTGCGTCTTTTATTCCGTCACGTGTGCTCGAGCGGATTATTTTCTGTTATTTTATCCTCTTCGGAATGGTCTTCTCCTCCACTTTCGATATTTTTGTTATTATTATTCAAGAAGGGTTGCTTTCCTTTTTTTTTTTTTTTTTTACAAAACTGCTGCGGTGGGCGCTTACACGAATGCTGATTGTGAAATTTTCACCCGAGCTCCCGCGCGAGCTAGCTGTCAGTAACCGCCGAGTGCTTTCTGTGCAAAATTTGTGACAGCCTCTATGGCTCATAAAACTGCCACGCTGAAGCGTGTCATCAGTTCTGGGTGAAGTACCTCACGGAATTAATTGTCCCGAATAACTTACAGGTTATTCGGGTATTTATATTCCTAGATAAACCTCAGTTAAAAAGAAGTACAACTCAGCGACATACGTTCACTTTGGCCGTGACGCAAGCGATTAACTTTTGCGTTCCGCCGCTTTCCAACTGTATCATCCACAGTGTCCTTGAGGAACTGTATCGGCAGGTCAATAGCGGGACAATGCATTGGAGAAGCAAAGCTGGCTTCCTATATTTAAAGAGTACCGTCTATGCGAGTCTCTTCATTGTCACTCATTCGGCAGCCATTTCTGACAGCGTCAGCGAAGCTTTATTCTTAACTGAATAGAGCAAAAATGTGTTAAGACAGGCACTCACGGCTGTGATATTTGCCCAAAATGAATAATGCAATCTCCCGGAAAGTTTTGCTGAAACCCGGCCAATCGCGTTCACCCGAAGGCACCTCGAGCGGCCGCTGCACAGTGCAGTCGCATCGAAAAGTTTTGTCGAGCTCCTAACGGATGGTCAGGGACCCGCAGCGCGCGCATCAAACAAACAAATGTGTTCTATCCTTTTGTATAATGATCTTTGGAACGCACGGCACACATTCAATAGGCGATCTGTTTGCATGTGTTGCGATCAAGCCAACACACACGACTGGAGACACGCTTCCGCCATCATATATGGTTCCAGCAACCAAATACGCGTTGCTCGTGGTGATAATAATGACGAATTGATAAGGATAATCAAACGGACGGGTGGGTGCGATGAGGGAGGGAAAAAGGTTTAAGAAGTTTCAAAGTAATTGCGACGGCAGTAGCTTCGGCTGTGCATCTCAAGTACCAAGTAAAAATAAAAGCGCATTTTTTTGTAATGCGTCGGTGCGAACCATGCATGGTGGCATGGAACCTGAATAAGCATTGATATTTTGTTTTCCTACCTATATTTAGGTATTCGATCCTACACATTACATTGATTAAATGCGGATGATTGAAGTTTTAATGCGACAATTGGACAAGGCCGTTCACTTGTCCTATAGAGTATGCATCTATGTCACAGTGGCGGCCATTTGGCGGTGCATGTTGCACGGCGAAAGGCTGCAAGCGCATCTGGTCACGATATCGTCGCCTGATCCGCTTTTCAGTGCTAATGTCTGCTCTGCGCTGCAAACTGACGCCCATGACGTCACGCCAATACTTCCTATACGGCGTAGAAGACGTTGACGCCATTCGCGTGACTACATCATTTACGGCGGGCATTTTCACCAGTCTGCAACATGACAAAGCCAGCTTGGTGTTTTCAGGCTTGCGTTTTCCACGTTCGATGGCATAAACAATGATTCCAAAATTTTCAAATGTAGGCCCCACTTTTGAGGCAGGCGGCCTTCAATTTCTCAATACACTTCAGAGCCCGACAAAAAAAAAATAAAAAATAGAAAGCTTGGTTAGCGAATTTGTTTATTATATGATCTTTTATATCCATTTGATGAAGGCAATAGCACTGGTGCATTCTTCAGTTCTTGGCTTGAACTCTGGTGTTAACTTTGCGTTAGCGTTAAGTGGGCTCCAGTTTTGATCGAACGCTCTGTTTCTCAGGGCCTAGTTTATGACAAGGATTTTTCTTTTCTTCCCTTTCGTCTTACCCCCTCCAGAAAAAATTCAAGGGGTGCACTGTGTCCTTACGTGCGGTTATGCGAAAGCACACAGGGGGCGGGACGTCTTGCGTTGGCTTTGTACCTTTTTAGATGACTTTGGCTGGCTTTTTATGTGGAGTACGGTTCGGATGTTTAGCTATGACTTTAATTCAGGCTATGACTACTGTTGCAACTGATTATGCATTGCCATTAAGGCATGATAGTCAGAATATCAGCCTCGGGAAAGAACATCAGTTTACGTTAGGTAGCGAAGCACTGGAAGTAGTAGGCGAATATGTCTACTTAGGACAGGTAGTAACCGCAGATCCGGACCATGAAAAGGAAATAACAAGAAGAATAAGGTTGGGATGGAGCGCATTTGGCAAGCACTCGTAGATTATGACTAGCAGCTTACCGGTATCGCTCAAGAGGAAAGTATACAACAGTTGCATCTTACCTATACTCACCTATGGGGCTGAAACGTGGAGGCTAACCAAGTGTTGAGAACAACTTAAGTTAAGAACAACCCAGAGGGCTTTGGAACGAAAAATGGTAGGGGTAACATTAAGAGATAGGAAGCGTGCCGATTGGGTCAGAGAATTACCTCAAGTTACTGACATTCTAGTGGAAATCAAGAAGACGAAATGGGCATGGGCAGGACATATAGTGAGAAGAGAGGATAACCGATGGTCGCTTAGGGTAACAAACTGGATTCCAAAGGAAGGAAAGCGTTGCAGGGGGCGGCAGAAAGTTAGGTGGGCGGATGAGTTTAAGAAGTTCGCAGGGGTCAAGTGGATGCAGTTAGAACATAACCGGGTTAATTGGAGAATATGGGAGAGGCCTTCGCCCTGCAGCGGGTATAGTCAGGCTGATGATGATGATGATGAGTCAGAATATTGACTGGATTTGGTATTGGCTTATGTGTATTGTGGATTGAATTCTTGGCTATGACTAGGATTCGGACTATGACTAATGCCACAATTTATTATGCATTGCCATTAAGTTATCATGGCCACCAATCGTGACTGGATACGGTATTGACTTGTTACTTGGATTCTGGATTGGGTTCTTGGCTATGACTTGGATTCGGGCTGTGACTACTGTGGCGAGTGCTTACGCAATGTCATTAAGGCATTAATCCAATCAATTATAACTAGATTCGGTATTTTGGCTTTTTTGGCTTGTTATGTGAATTGTCCTGGATTGGCGTTGGATCTGCCTCGTCGCACGCACGCCACTGATAAGCTTCTAAAAGCTCTCGCCTTAAAATTTATTCTTGCTTGAACGACAGCAATTCTTGCGAAGTAAACAGGCCCGCCTCAAAGAATACGTCTTCTGTAAAAGGTGCTTCTCTGCATAAAGACGCTTTATGAGGAGATGCATGCTTTGGCAGTGTTCAAACAGGGATCGAGTGTGCTGTGAGCGGATACGAAGACATAAAAAAGTGAAAATCCTCCACTAATGCTTGAAAAAAAGAGAAACCGTGACAGACATGGGAACAATTAAGCGAATGAGCTCCACCGAGAAGCCAGGAAGGGTTGACGAGTTGGCGCTGCTCGTTGAAGATAAAGAGCAAACCAAGCTAAAGAACAACCAAGCACAGGACGATAGCTCAGAGAAGAAAAAAACAATGCTCATACAGAACAAAAAAGAAATATACCAGGAGTTTCAAATTATTTGATTCAAAATGTTCTATTAAAACCCATAAAAGGAAATATCTATTCAAAGCTCAGAGACGCTAAAAGTTTCACTTTCAGAGCAAATTGTTATATCAAAAAATGAAAACCGTTCAATATTAACAGTCAGCCTACTTTCTAAAATGCACATATGAGCAACGTGTTCCTAGATGTCAAATGAGGGAGATGTCTTTGAACTCTTAATGCGTTGGCTTTCCCTCACAGCAAGTTCAGCACATGGCGTCGCTGCACAGGGTGTGGTCGTGAAACAACATCAGCATATTCTACATCCTAGAACATGCCTACTGCCCAAGTATTTGCTGCATTAAATCTAAGAAGGAGATCATTCCATAAATATCCATTGTGGAAAGACCAAACTAATTTTTGTTCAATTTTTTTTTCACGTCCTATATCTGGAACCAGCATGCTGATTCTGACATTGACGGCTGAGTTGAATGTTGTGTACCATGCAGTGCGTGGTGACAGTCACGTAAACCAAAAGCGTTTGTCTAGATTTCCTGGACTTGGTCATGACACCGTACGTATCGATGAAGAGGTTCTATGTGCCAGGCCCAGCAGTGGGCTTTTTCTAAGGCATGTCGGCGCAAGAGCGCGTATTCCTACCTCGTGTCTACAATAAGGGTCGGAGGGCTAGAGAACGGTGTTCGAATAAACAGACCACAAAATGCGAGCCCTGTTAAATGAACCGAAAGAAAAGGACGTTACGAGCGCACACGCGCGAAGGAAAGGATAAAAAGGGTGGTAGTTTCCGACGGCGTCTCTTTCTCGAAGAGAACACACTATTTTTTCGGGCTCAGGCGGCGAATTCTTGGTCCCCTTTTTCCGCGCTGAACCATCGCCTTAAGCCTTGGTATGCAAACAACGGACGCAGACGTATCCATAGTGCTTGTGCCGCGCGGCGCCCCGTTCCTGGAAAGTGAATACATTTCGGCACAGGCGTGGCAAGAAAAATACGCAGTTCCCTCTCTTTTGTGCCCGTCAGCCTTTTCTTTCTTCGCCCCCGCAGTGAAAAGAAAAACGCGCATATATACGAAAGGAGGCGAACGAAATCCGGGCGCACGCCACGCGACTGCATAGCGTTTCCGTCTTGAGTGATTGCGTCCCCACGCACCCCGCGTACGCAGCGAAAAGAGAAATGCAGCGATAAAAACTAGCGGGACTAAAAGCAAAGAGAATAAATAGAAAACCTGCCCACTGGCACTCGGGCGCATTTTGCATGGCCGAGTCGAATCGAAGCGCAGCCAGCAGCAGCAGCAGCTCCCACGGGGCATTGCCGCTGGCGGGGGGAGTGAGTGGAGGGAGAAACGGATGGCGGCCCATGCTGTTGGGCGCCAGCGAAGAACACTGACTGGAGAACGCGCAATAAGAGGCAACCAAAACACGCGAAAGGGAAGCCGCGAGAACAGCAGAAGCGCCAGCACTGTCGCCGACAAGACGCAGTCAAGCTCGAACGACAGCTCCCCGCGACAAAGAAGAGAAGAGCGGCAAGTGGAAGCGAAAACACAGCCCTGCCCGGAAGCGTCCGGCACAGTGTGGCCGGCTGCGCGAAAGATTGAAGAACAGGAAAAAAGTAAGCTCGGCGAGGAAAGGAAGCCACGGAGCAGAGATACTGAAGTATGCGAGCGCACACACTCGGGGAGACGGAAGTAAAGAAGAAAGCAGAATTGAGGAGAGAAGCAAACACGCCGGGCTGGGCGGCCGCAACGGGAGAGTAAACGATATATAGGAAGTGGCCTAGGACGACGAGTTGGTGTGTGTGTGCGTAGCAAACGCAAAGCAGGAGAAGCGAGCTGACCGGCAACAAGAACGAAAGACAAAAGAAAAAAAAAAGCGCCAGGAAGCCGAGGTTGGCCACAGAGGGAAGGAGAGTAAACGAAAGTAGGAGGGCTTAGGAACGAAACACGCGCGTACGCGTGTAACTGCCGAGCAAGGAATGAGAGGGAGACGATTACGAAGACGGCAACGCGCGCCTCGGACGGCGCGCTGTGCCGTCTGCGAGGAGTGGCGAGGAGATGGGAGCGGTACCGCGCGGCCGGAACTCCGACCAGCTGCAGCTTGAATTGGAAGTGGCGGGCAGTCCATACACGGGCACGCACGCACAGACTCTCGCCGCCCTGCCCTCCTCCCTCCTCGTCGCGTTATTTTTATGCGACCAGATCCGCAGAGGCGGTGCATTGCCGCTGCCATGAAAGTATATAAGATCCGCGGACAGAAGCCTGGGAAGCGATGTGGGGACTCGCGGAGGTAAAAGCAAGAATGCGGCCTGGAGAGGCTCACGGTGGATGCTTGCTGTGGGGAAGAAGAGGAGGTATTGGGTCGCCCGAGGCACAGAAAGCGAGGCAGTGGGAGTCGACATGACAGCGATGCACCCAGAGTGGCAAAGGGAGCGAAAGGAAGCCGGGAGACGAGCAGATATCTCGTTGCTACACTTGCGCGGACATTTTGAGTGATGCGGCACTCTCGGCTGTCGCTGGCTTGTTTGCCGAGAGCATGTTTCTTCCGCGGTACTTTTTTTCTTTCTTTCTCCTTCTTCCCATATGAACGACGCGTTCGCTTCTGCTTTCTTGTTTGCCGCGGCTCTGCTTTCCTCGATTGCGCATCCGACGTTCTGGCATTTATGTTTAAGTGGGACAAAAGCTGGGAAGCAATATGCCACGAGTGCTTTTAGCGTGTTTTCTTATTGATTCGTAATCCTATAGGCGGCGCTCCAGCTTACTTCCTCGTGTCGGCTCCTGGTTCTGTCTCCGCAAAGTCGCCGCGGCCTTCCTTTGACCTGTGCCACTGTTTGTTCGGCCATGTCATCTCACCTTTGCGGTTCGCAGCTGCTCAGGCATTCGACGCGAGCAAGATTACGCGCAGATGGCTCGCGTCAACGCAATGGGTCCCATAAACGGAAAACACCGTTTTCCTCTTTCACGCGTTTTTCGTTTCCTTTTTTTTTCTAGCGCTAGAATAAACCTTAAAAAAGCAACAACTAGAAAGCGGCGGTATCAATATCATGTGCGGTGGAAAGCTTCAGTACCTATTATAGATGTAGCGAAAGCCTCGCTAAGCGGCATGGCAACTCTTTGCCACGCTGTACGTTGAAAAGTCAACAAGGAAATGATTCCTTCGAGAAGGAGCAAGAAGTTACTTTTTAGCAGCCTTACATAAGGTACCTAAGGTGTCGGTTGGGGGTGTGCACGAAACAACACAGTGTCGAAACCCAGGTCGCTATTCCCATGCAGTATTGCAAATGCGTTATCTCCCCTGCCTTCGAGTCCCCGCGCTTTCAGAATCCCTTTGTCCTTCTCCCACTGCCGACAATCCCTCTTGACGACGCCCCCCTCCTCACTCCTTGGAAGATAGGAGAGGGTAGGGAGAGGATAGGTGAAGGGAGAAGGAGGAATGCGAGCGTGCTACACCCGTCGGTTGCCAGCCGGACTATGGCTGGCGGTAGGTCCCGGTGGTGTTGGCCAAGCAGGTGACCCAAGCATGGGAAGGGCAGCTCGGACATCTTGTTTCTGGTACAGATTTGCATTGGTCGAACCAAGCTAGGATTGAGAGTATATTGAATTGAATTCTGAAGTATATGCGAGCATCTCGTCTCATGAAAGATGACAAAGAATTTAATGCGAAGCCCTACCCTACCGCAGCAAGCTAAGGTGCAGGCTGTGTTACGCCACATGCGCCTCCGAGAGCACGCATTGCTGCAGATGGCACATCGTCTATCTTTCGGCATTCGCAATCAGGTAGCACAATGCGCACCACTCATCGGTGAATATCTCCTGAGTATCAGCTGCTTTTCAGCGAGCTTTACACTTTTTTTTTGTCTTGGTTAATTATTGTAACAAGAGATGTTTAGTGGAAAAGAAGGTAATTAGCCATATTTAGTTAACTAGTTAGATAATAGCGACTGTTATCTATTATTTTGCATCCGCTAAGTCCCAAAACATGCAGTGAGGTGTATCCATGCACTTCTCAACTTTTTTCATTTACACCAAAATGTATAAACAGTGCATCGTCAAGGCCCTAGCGAAAGTTTTTCTTCAAGTGGAAAAACTATGAACATATTCAGCACCGTACGTCGTTATTGTTACGTGTGTAGCACATAAAGATCAGCCTACTTTGAACAGCAAGATATCATAATCACCTCACAAAGCCATGTATGGCGATGGGCGAAAAGGAAAATGATGTTTACGCAGTATTGTATGGTCTGTGAATAGTGGCAGCTATAAAAATGCATATGAAGTGCTGTAAACAAAGCAATTTCTATACAGCATGTGCTTATCTATTCCCGCTTTCTGAAAAACAGGCAGCTGAGGCTCTCCGCTAAATCTTGTGCAAAGTAGATTTGCCTTGCCTCGTTTAAAGGCCCACTGTCCACCCTCCGGTCGAAAATATTTTCTTCCCCGGTGACTGTGAGACTTCGCCCCTAGAACGCAAGGCCGCAAAATGTTTTTGAAAAGAGTAACTAATAGCGCAGTTACAGCCACCGCAATCACCCGATTCTGTCATGCTTCTCTCCTTCCGTTCCCTCGCAAAGGTTTTTCACTCTCCTGCCCGAGGTCGTCTAGCCTCCGCAAGACAAATTCCCCTTCCTCCTCCGCGTTGGGCGGGAGGTGGGGCGTGGCATTCCGCGAGCGCGAAAAAAAAAAAAAAAAAAAACACGGCCGAGGGAGCGCGCGCCGCTGGATTCAGTCTGGCCGTGGCGAGGGAAAAGCGCGCAGCGAGCAGTAGGCACCCATCCTTCTCCCGTCAGTCAGCGAGACGGACCAATGGACGTCGTTCGCGGTACGTACGTCATTATTGTGGCCCGTCGGGCCAGCGCAGGAAACGGGGAAGCTGGCTTCCCACAGGAGAGCATGAGAGAGCTTTGAATTGTATTTTCGATGCTTTGCGGCGCGCGTGTCACTGTAGCATTTTGCACAGACTATCTCCGGTACCTGACTGAAACACTGGGCCCCTTTGCTTAAAAGGGCCTTCCCTGGACAGTGGCCCTTTAAGAAATCCGACGTGTTACCGTGTTTCGCGTGGAGTACGGTTCTGTTTTATTGCCTGTCATCACTGTTTTTAATCATCGTTATGTATCTGGCACGTGAAACAAGCGCATGCTTAAACTTACTCCTTACTGCTGCTTCACGGCAGGTTTTTTTACTCCAGAGATTTTGCTTATATTTTATTAGTTTGTACGTTCGGAATACCGCATTCTTCCTTGCGTAGGAGACAAAGGTTCCACGCATGCCAAACAATACGTTTTACACATCATGGCGCATACAGTAAGTGGCAGTTCACCGGTCTATAGAACTAAAAAAGAAAAACACAATTTGCAAACGACCTGATTCATAACTAGTGAGAAATCTAGATGCCTTTCATATGTTCGCTGTTGGGCTGATGAACTGTGTCGCTTGGCTGCTGCTAATAACTTTTTTCATGTTCGTGACAGGCTGTCGCTGCTGATTGGCTATCAGAGAGGTGAAGCTCGTCGAACGATATCTTCCTTTCTCCTGGCATATCTGTCCAAAAAACAGACTTCAGCCTAGTGAGAAAAAAAAATATAGAGACGCGTTTCATATGAAGGGCGTACATTGGTTGCTGTACCTACGACTGAGCTGTTGACAAATGTTGCATATTCAAAATACAAGCAAGCAACTGAGCAGGAGCTCTGCCTACCTACTCCGTATTGCGATCTAAGGAGCTGTGTTCACGAGATCGTTATATAGCGGCTATCTTCATGGTTAGAGCCACCCAGGTGTTCAGTCTCCTATAATCTTCCTATACAACAGTTTTCAAAGTTTGGAGCAAGAATTTACAGAAAATACCCTATTTGTTCGGATCCGCTTAAAATATGTGAGGATGCCTCAAGCTTCTACAACAAATTTCTATAGAGCTCATTACTGGTGCATACAACTAGGCTACAAGTTGGATGACTGCGAACAGCAGGCAGTGAGATGACAACCGCAGTAGTTGACAATGAAACGTGTGCTAAACTAGAAGTGAGGCTTGTTGGGAGGTTTGGTGGTTCGTAAAGGCTAGGAGCGCATTGCACAACTACTAATAATAGTGCGGAAACAAGACGAGACAAGCGGTGGTCTCTTTTTCTCTCGTCTTGTTCAGTTGTGTGCGGCGCGCGTTCCATCTCTGCAGCAATGGGCAGGTACAGATTTATTCTATTGAATTTGTGTCCCGCTAAGCACACTAGAGTTTAATATATGCAGATATACACGAGTACGCTTTCATTTCGCCGCTACCGATATGCGACAGGGAGTCCTAGTCGCGAAGTCGCAGGCTAGTGCACGCCATAAGTAGTGAGACACCACAGTACCCCGTGCACGCTTCTAGACAACGCGCGGGGAGGAATTATATAGGCGCGGATACAGTATGTACCATCTCATGATGTCCGTTGTTCGTGTTATGCAAGCACACTACGTCGAAAGCGAGTCTTATGACAACCAAATAGAGAAATCTTTGAACAGATTGTAAACAAGTGCAAACAGAGAAGCTGCAGTCTCTAAATATTGCTTCCTGCATGCTAGAACCGCTCAGTCATCTGCTTGCGAGGAACACGGTCAGCCACGCTAGCAAGAAAAAAAAGTAATTACCTGTAGAGACTACAAAATTGAGCTCAGGAGAGAGAGAGAAAGGCGACAAAAAGAAAGCAAGTGCTGACACCAATTGAGGTGTTTGAGACGGTAGCAGTCGAGACAGTTTGCGACATATCTGCCGTCGCAGAGACACCATGGCGGAAAATAGAATAAGGGAAGGAATCCACGTCTTGGGAGCGGCTCATCGAAAAATAAAAGCAGAATAGTTGAAGCAAAATGGCAGCACGGAGGCAAGCAGAACTCCGCCGCTGAGAGTGGCGCCGCCGCCCGGCAACCGAGCGCAGCAGAGCGAAGAATGAGGGACGTCAATCCGCGCCTGTCACCGTTGCAAACCGTTAGAAACATACAGAAACTGGAACCCGAAGAAAGAAAAAAACGAGCGCATAACGAAAGCAGCCAGCGTTGTCAGCGAGTGGCGGCGTTGAGGAGGGGCGGCAGTTGCGAGAATAGGTCGAGCGGAGAAAGTTCCTTTGAAGAGCAGACCCTAACCCTCGAAGGCGACCCCCTCGCTTGTCGCGCTTTGCTCGGAGAAATCTTTTTCACATCTACACAGGCGCAGTGACTCCGCAGCGGAAGGAACAGAGTTGATGTGCGGAGTGCGCAAGGCTGGCGGCACAAAAATGATAACCAGCAACAAAGCGGGGCCACAGAGTAAAAGAGGTGAGGGAGGTTTGCGTCGTCATTTCAAGTCGACGCCTTCTATATAATACGCGCCTGGTGGGAAGAGCTCGAGGAGGGGGAAATTCGGCTCGCTTCGGCTTGTTTTCTCGAAGGCGGTGGTGGTCGAATCCGCCTTTCGCGGAAACATTCTGGAGTACCATCCCAAACTCCCAACACCGGCAGCCTTTTTTTTTTTTTTTTTTTTTTTTTTTTTTTGCAGTCGACTCCCTTTTTGCTCTTTTTCTTCTGTGTTGAGGAGGAAGGCTTCAATGACTGCTCTTCTTCTGTAACGCACGACTGCTCTTGGCTGTTGCATGTGTCGCGTCGACCGTATAGAAAAGGGCAGAGTTTTTCCTTCGAGGAGGGGTGTTTCGAGAGGTCTATTTTGCGCGATGCGGCATCTTCCGTCCTTTATCGCCGTCCGATCGATCCGTTTCGATCTGTATACACTATGTTATTGCCGCTGCTGATGCGGATAGTGTTAGTGGCGCTGCTTCTGTCATCCGGATGCTTTTCTCACAAGCATTTCAAAAAGAGCAGCCGTTCTTCTTCGTTCATTTTTTTTTTCGCTTCTGCTTTTTAGCTTCCCCTTTTTTATACCTTTTGAGAGGCGCGTCGTTCCATCGTAGTCGTAAAATCGGCCTCATGACGGTCGTCGTGTCTTGGTGGAAATTCGCTGGCCCCGTCGTTTGGCTTCACGCACTCTTGTCTACAATACCTGGAACGGTGATGGAGACTCTCCCGCTTCAGCTACATCTGCGACTGCTTGTCTGCTCGTGACGCACCATGGACGTGGTAGGGTGAGCGAATGTCTTTTTAAACTGCCGTCGATTCATATACACTGCTCTGAAACCTCATCTTCCCTTGACACTTTTAAGTTTGGGACTGCCCTTTCTCAACACTGGAAGGAAATTTTATATAGGGTTCTCCACTGTCAGGAAGAAAATGCAGTTTTATCCAATCTTACAATGCGACACAGTTTTGAACGACTGGGTTTTACTCCCGTTCTCCCCGGTTTCACCCTAGAAAACTAACGGATCCCTGAATTCCGGAATTACTCCGTCCTCAATTGGCAGTCGGAGAGCAGGCGGGCGAGAACCAGAAAATCTGAGGCTGGAGATCTCATGATTTGCCAGTGTTTGCCGGAAGCAAGCCCCACTAACATAGGTGTTCAAGTCATTGAGAATTTGCATGACTTTACCACGCATCTCTTTGAAAGAGAAGCGAGACATGGCAGCGTGCGTCATTTCCTGAAAGCATAGCAGCACTGTCATTGTAGAACATGGGATCGGCTAGTTATCTGGTGTGACCGCTTTAAACCAAGATAACCATCTGCTAACCAAGACAGCTTCCAAGCGTGAAAAGCTAGCTGAGCGTTTACCTCACGCTTCAGGACGCTCTTACACAGGACGTGTGCAATAAATCTGCAAGAAGTAAGCCACACTGGCCCCCTCTGTTTCTGAGCTGTTGGATGTGCGCGTTTCACAAGAATATTGCCTACCATTCCCGGATAGCGACCCTGACTTTTGAATTAGAAGTTCCTAGACGCCCCAAAGCGTCGGAACAATACTGGCCGGAAACAATATAGAAGGGTCAAACGACGTGTACAATTGAATGATTCGTCTAGTAGCTTTCTCAATGGGCGGCGAGTAAGGACGACGCAAGGGCAAAGAAAAAAAAAAGGCACTCGTGCGTGTAAATAATTCACAGTTTATGGCGCAAAGCCACCGTGTTTTCTATGTGATCCCTTCTACTACCACGTTCTGGTCGACACGGGCAAGGCACGTAATACACAGAACCGCTAACTGACGGCCCCTGACTGAATTTTGATATAATGATGATGATGATGATGATGGACGTAGTTGTGCGACAGACTGAAAAAGCTTACTGTGTGAAGTCCTCTCCTCGTCGAACTTGACCTGCCGACCTCTTATTTTAGGTAATGAATTGATCAGTGTTAGCTTGCACATCGATTGTACATCACCTGTCTAGTATAATGTCCAACAGAATTATAACCAAACATCCGCTCTTGAGTATTCTTTAATTCCATAGCCTTCAAACGCATGCCGCTGCTTCTCGCGTTGAGAATGCCTTAACCAAACGGATCAATTTATGCGCAAAAAATAAAATTCGTTGGAGGCACTTGGATCTCAAGTGCGGTAAGGCAAAAGGATTTCCTGCAATCACTCATTTGCTTCCTTTTTTTTCCTTTTGTTCATTTTTTTTTTCATGCTATTTTTTCGCATTTTTACTGTCTTTACGTTTTCTTCTACTGGTTGCTTTTCTTCCTTTTTTATTTTGTTTTACTCTTTTTTCGCTCTTTTACTCTGTACTGACTGTTTCCGATCTTGTAACGCAATAGAGGCTTTACAAAAGTTAGCGCCATCTAGTGAAAGAGACAGAAACTGTGCGCGGCGGCCATGTTTTGTTCAGTCCATCCGCGCCTCCCATCGAGTACGCTGTCAACGTGCGCCTTCGTGGAACCCGTGCTTGCACCGCAAGGTGCATTGGAATGATCACAAGTGATTGGTTCATTTTTTATCATCACAGCAGTCGCTGCTAGCACCAAGCTCTATTCGGAATGATGCCAGCATGTTGCTGCGTACCCTTCTGCAGTAAGCGTACCGTCGTACATGCGCACGGAAACAAGGTATACGCGTGTATGCGACCGCTCGTTTGCAATCCTAATCGGCTTTACAAGTGTCACTTGCATCATGTCAATCATTACTGCACGTCCCTCTGATTGGGAGCTAGCTCACAGAACGTGCTATCACCTAAAAGAGCAAGGTTGTTTCCCGTGCTATGGAGCCTTGTTAACTTGAAGGATAAGCTTATGCTTCGATCGAGGACATGGGAGAAGGAGCAATGCATGTAGAACGAACGATATAGTTCAAAACCTTTTGTACGTAGGTTGCATTTGTCATTGTGTATTGGATTTAAGATCAGGGCATGATTAGCGAAAACACTTTTCACAGTCGTACGAAATTGCAGTGCTTGGTGCAGAGAGCAATACGGCTGTCTAGTGCGCCCGAGGCACGCTGCAAAAGCGGCTGCCAAACTCGCGGCGTCTAGTAAAGCAGGAAGAGATGACATCCCACTAGTATGTTGTAATATGCTCACGTCCAGCCCGTCTCGAAAGATGTTATCACTTGATAATACATGCGAAATCCGGTCCGCGTCCAGAGCGCGCAGCTCAGGTTTGCATTCTGTGCCTGCTAGTGCGGGCGATAAAATATTGAAATTTGCTTTTCTTTTTTGTGCGTTTTATCGAGCCTCCCGATGGTTCGCTAACTGACAGCCACCTGAAATTCAGTTGATTTTGTAAATATGCCGATTTCTTGTTCATTCCCTCTGTCATATAGCAGACATTTGAAGCCTTAACCTCATATGAAAGGGCTGTCATGGGAAGCTTCGAGGAACTCGGCTGAAACGAAAAGAAATTTGAAAAGTCAACTTACATTGCTGCGAAGTGTCAGCGCTTGGTGCAACTGACTGGGTTCATAAAGTCAGATTTATAATATATAATACTGTTATAAAACATTAGGGGGACACTTAAGCTCCGCCGTTATAAGGGTATGACGCGATTGCGTCTGTCTCTCTCACACACATACGTTTTCTTTCTTCCCTTTTTGAATTTTTAGCTTTTATTTATTTTATATTTCGATTATTTGTTTCTTTATTTTATTTAATGTTTTATATTTTTACACACCAATACTCAGGGTCAGCAACAATCACCTTTCCATTCTCGCAATTTGACACCTTTTAACACAGTCAATTATTTCAATTAATCAATTACACATTCTAAATTTTCTTCATTAGCATCACCAAGTACTGGTTTTTCCTTCTGAGCATTTTGTCACCTTTACACCCTCAATTTTCAATTTTCTTTCTTTTTGTTGCTTTATTTCATCAATTGGTCAATTAATTACAAATATTTTATTATCTCATCATCGCCTATTGTACACCAATCAATCTTCACTGACTGGAAGCAGAAATTACCATGACACATTTTTCTTTTTTTTTTACTCAGTCCCCGATTATTTCCGAGACACGTGCCAATAACTGCGTCGACGGCATAGGCAGGAAAGTGCTAAGCGCCATTCCGACTTACGTCAAATTACGCACAATTCTTTCATCTCAAAACAAATTGCATCCTCGCTCATTTCACCAACAAGTATCCCACTGGTAGCAGTGGGATAAGCGACGGTCATGCGCAAACCAAGCATACTCGCGATCGTCTCTCAATAGTCGTTAAAGTAAATAGCAAAGGCACACAGACAAAAAAAAAATGCCCATTACAAAACTAGATACTGTACCTGGATACGGATGACGCTGCGCGGATCGACGAGGGGCCCATGCACGACTCGTAGATCAGTTTGTAACCGCTACACCTCGGCTGACAAAATACGCTTCTTGGCTTCGCTCACAGACACCGCCAGGGACAGAAGAGAGGTCCAAGCACAGCACACTAGGTTACAACATAAAAAGCGCGGACAGAATGGCGGGCGCTGACGGACGGACACGAAGCGAACCAAAGCGAACGGATGGAGCGAACAAAATATGGCTGCCAGCGCCGGATCAGCTTGCCGCGCATGGTTGCCAGACTTACTTTTGTAAACCCTCTATGACGAGCCCTGACATGCTTTTGCATATATTTTGCACAATTTTTGACGTCTACACACTATATCGACGTCCATGGCTGTTTTGACGTCGAATTCGCTGCTTTGGCTATAATTAATTAACTAATTACTCCACATCAATTAGAGACGCTTTTGAACCTCCTACCTCATGCAACCATTCTATTACTCATAAATGACGTCATTCTTCCACAGAGATGGCGTGACATGCTCTACGGACGGACACTTTCTGCACACACCCATGAGCTTATAAAGGTTCTCGCCTTAACAAGGGAGTTTATGAGCGCATTTTATTCGCACGCAAGAAGCATAGTCGTGTAATGCTGCCGGATATTGCCATCGAGCAAGCATTATAAGTTTACTCGCCAGTAGTCAAAGGAAGTCGTCCTTCGGGACCTTTCTATAAAATAATCAACAACCATTAGTTGCCGAGGCACACTCTTTTTTCCATTATCTTCTCAGAGGTTTGGTCCCCACGCAGTAAAATGCGCCTTCAGTGCGACTGCAGCGACGTCATGGGCCGAGCAATCTTGTAATGTCCTCCGTGTACATGAACACCGGTCATCATTCCGAACCTTTACGATCCGTGTCAAAAGACCCGCTAGGGGACAACGACAACTAGTCGCGTTCGCTAAGCGAAAACGGGGCGGCTAATGCGGCCGTTACCGAGGCTGTAGCCATTGCGTTGACGACTCGAACACACATAGGCGCGCATTGCGCATTGCGCGATGACGAACCGAACGGACAAGCTAGAGAAGGTGGTGGTGATGGCGTGAGAGCCACAACGCCGTAAACGTCACCGTCCCGTGCGTCGCGCAGTCGGCGGGGCCACGGCGTCGGTCTCACGCCAGGCGTGTGTGCTCATCGCGTACGAAGGCTATGCCACGGCGTGTATAGGGCAGTCTTCGTGCAGAACGCTTCATCCACGCCTCGTGGACTCCGAGGGAAGGGGCCCATTATTGTAGCAGGCAAAGAGACAAGCGTCTGAGGCTTGGTGACAGCCTCGGTCTCGGGCCACCCTTCTCGGCGCCCAGCCGGGGACGTCGGGGTGAGAGCTGAGAACGCTCGCCGCGATGATTGCGAGATAGAGGAGTAGCTCGGCGCCGTCCATCGAGGAAGCGCGGTTGGCCAACGTGGATCCAGACTTTTACAAGAGGCTCGTTCGTCTACTGCCCGCGATAAGCCTCGCGAGGTGCCTGTCTCGGCCTCCTCGCGCTTGTGCGAAGGAGAGGAGCGGAAGGGGGCAAGAAGGCGTAGCGATATTAATGGAGACAGAAGGGTTTACGGTGCCCAGCCGAAGTGTGCTCGCGACTGCGACGCGAAAAAAACAAAACAAAAACGGCCAACAGCTTACAGGGCCCAAAACTCGATTAGCGATATTGACGCCATCCACGCGCAGCGGAGGATCGCTTGAGAAGGTGGAGAGATTGGGCGATAGGATAGATCCGCTGTGCTGTCGATTAACGCGGGACCGCGAATGGGCGAGCACCGAGAGTCTCCCGAAATCTGTCCTCGACAAGATACCGCGGACGCGCTGACAAGGCCGCGAACGCGCAGCGAACCCGACCAGGAACACTGCAGAGCGAGGTGGTGACGCCGAGTTACGCAGGAAGAAAAGGGCAGCCACGCGTGTAAAGTTGAGAGGTGCAAGGCTTATGAAAGAAGAAGAGCGTATGAGCCAGCACGACGCATTCCTGTGCTCCTGCCCAGTCTTTCCAGGTGTTTATGTACGAGCTTTGCCATTATGCGGGAGAATGGCAGGGAAACTTGCGACCATTCTGCGGTCTATGCGGATAGGTAAAGGGACGGGACTCGTTCGTGCCTGCCACTACGGCAGAGGAATAAGGCCCGCAGTCCGTTTTGTGTCACTCAAAAATCTGATTTTTTTTCCTTGCATCTATTTCGTAATTTCAGCGAAATGGCACGACGGACCATTTTAGTGAAGAAACGCCGTGTTGGGAAGGCGGCGTTGTCGGCAGTGCACCTTTGGGTATTTATTCGACTCGTGTATTTTTCGGTTGGATTTGGATGTTCTGTAATGACTGGGAGAAAAAAGTGAGGGGGGCATACATCCCTGTCGCTTAGAGGACTTTGCTTCTCTCAATGATATCAGAGGTTGCGTACAGCGCCGGCTTCATTTCTTTTTCAGTAAAACGCGTGGTTCACAGCTACATATGCCAGAGTCACCATGATTTAAAAAGAACAGCTAAATGTGCTTAGCGCGTCACGAAGTTAGATTTAAGAAAGTGTTAAACGTTACCTTTCATCCATCGCAGAATTCCAGAAAAAGAAGGTTTCGCATTTGGGTTGGCAATGTTGGGCGCGAAACATGATTCTGACCTAGAAGCGGTCGTTCCTCCCTGCACTCTGTGCACGCATTAAATCAATTTATAATGCTTTCTTTTTTTTTTCCTTTTTCAATCAATTTATCGGTGGCGTTAGTCGGGTATATATACTTTCGCAGCAGTTTCTCGCGGTTTGCATCAAGATGATTACGGCTGAATCCACGTTACACGGCCAACAGTACACAAGCCAAATAAGAAATCTTATCTTTTGCTTTGAGGAGAGGGGGGTGGGGTTGAGCGGAAAAGGAAGAGAGACAGAAGGAATGTGGGAAACTCTCAGACGAGCGCTGACCTGCAACCACATTTTTGATTTAAAAAAAAAAAAAAAACATTTATATTTATAGTTAACCATCACCACACATTATGTGTGCTCCCGCGCACGCATAATCAAATTAAGAACTTGGAAAATTAAATCGGAGGGCAATGGCTACAAACCTTGACCTTTAGTTTTCTGGGGTTGTGCCCTGAGCACACATGTGACGGTTAGCTATAAATGTGTGTTTTTGTTTTCGTATATGTATATATATATATATATATATATATATATATTCAAACAGGGTGTCACACAACTTTCCCGATTATCTATTTTATTCCAACAGTTTCAGACGGTGGACCGTCCTTCTTCAAGGTAGAATTGAGTATGGAGAATAAGTCTGCACATTACGCCACTGTTAGGAGAGGGAGAAGGAATTCTCGCTCTCCGTCTTTGGAGAAGCAAACATTACTGAATAGATAGAAAGGGCGAAAAGCTCCAGTATATATATATATATATATACTGGAGCTATATATATATATATATATATATATATATATATATGTAGCTGTGAATCAGCACTGTGTTCCACCTGGGTTCCCCTGTTTCTTGTGTCCGTTGTACTTTAGCTGTTTGCCACCCAAAAATGAATGGCTACGAACCAGCCCAACTAGCCAGCTATATCTTCCCGGCTCCCCTCTCTCTTTTTGGGGGATGCGATATTAATGTAGCATAAAAATAATATTAAATCTGAATGTGCCGGGAACTAACTGCTGGCCATGAAGGAAAAATGTTTGCATCAGTTTTTCACCCCAATAAATGCAAGCTTAAAATCGAAGCGCCGCACTCGGGCGAGGAGAGCGGCGCAGATGCAAAATATTGTCGTGCCTATTCGACACCCCTGCAGTTTTCTTTGATGCACTCCAACCTGTTACCCTACTGTTATCTGTTGTTTCCTTCCTCGATGTTAATGCTAGCGGTGTTTCGTCTGAAATGGGCAAATGGACATTTACAAGGACGCTTGCGTTCCGAACACTTCTATGTACTGTCGAGAGTTACACTTGTTCTTTTTTTCAGACTTTTCTCTTTTACTGCCATTTGGCTGTTTTTGTATTTTTATCCGGCACACTGCTTTGCCATACCTCTGTGGTGGGCGATCGTGGCCTCAGAACGGTTGGTTTGGTTTGTGGGGTTTAACGTCCCAAAGCGACTCAGGCTATGAGAGACGCCGTAGTGGAGGACTCCGGAAATTTCGACCACCTGGGGTTCCTTAACGTGCACTGGCATCGCACAGCACACGGGCGCCTTTCTTTTCTCCTCCATCGAAGAGTGGCCGGGATTCGATCTCGCGTCACAGAATTTACTGATAGACCCCTCTAACCGCCGAACCACCGCGGCGGGGCGCCCTCAGCATGTAGCCAGTAATCTTAGGAAGATTACACATTATGCAGGACTGCCGACAAAATATAGCTAGACACGCGGCCGCCGACCAAATTGCGTGGTTGCTCCTTCTGGCGGCGCGCCGCTGATGTCGAGATATTTGGGCACGCATGTGGGTCCTTTGGAATATCTTTGCTTTTGAAGAATCCGTTTACGACAGTGCGGGCTTGGTGCAAGACATTTTTTTTCCCCCGAACCCGCTTCATGTAAGCTTTTGTTCTTGACTGTGCAAGTTGGAGTCCCTAATATGAAACGTCCTTGAAGCACACACCGCCAACTCACGGCGCTGCAAAACAGTGAGAGGCAAGGAATTGAGCTGCATAGAGACTATAGAAAAAGCCATTAGGACTTTTCGGAAGATGCGTGTACGATTTTGGCTCTGTTCATCCGATGGGGTCATCACTTTGCTTTCTGGTCCGCTATCTCAATTAAGGCGAGGTGGGAAAACGAAATAGCGGCGCTGAATTCAGTCCGTTTTTGCAAGCTTACGTGCGAAGATGTTCCGGGCATAGAACTACTTATTTGCACTGCAATTTCTTCCACCCACATCGTCTTCTGGCCTTGTGGGCTTGTTAGTGTGTGCATGCATTGGTTCTGCCTTATAGACACATGCAGACTTCTAATGTTCTGGCTTTAAAAAGTTCACTTAGCGTGCGTGTCGCAGCGATGACAACATTTATTTCAAAGAAAAATAAATATAAGTAATTCAGGCGACCCTTTACATGTCCGGGAGTCCATGGGTCTGAGTTTCCAGGAGAGTTCTGTCTACTAGCCGTGTTTGGCCAGTTGGCTTAGCAACGCTCAGAGCGGCCACCCACTGAGGGAGAGATTTGTTGGACATGGACGGCATTGCCACGGGCTGGCGGCCATTCTCCCAAATGGGAGGCCTTGGCCGCCCCACATGTGGATCAGAGATGTAGGGTCGATGTATGCTGTGGTAATAGTCAAGAAGGTAGAGCGATATGAAGCAGTTGTCTCCAAACCGCATGCACTTTATTTCGACTCTATAGCGAGCTAAAGTGGCTGGGTTTATAACTAGTGGTGAGGAAACCTCGCAGAGCCTGCCAGGTTTCTTGAGAGGGGTTGTGTGTCCGATCCATCGGGTTATTGGGCCTGTGAATGAACTCGCTAACAACTGGAGATCGAGGAATGCCCAGAAACCAGCGTCAGTATTATCTCCAGTGAAAGTCCCGATGTAAGTCCCAATAGAAACTATGAAAAGGGGGAAATCAGCTGGAGAGGATCAGATAACTACAGATTTACTGAAAGACGGGGGGGATATCGTGCTAGAAAAACTGGTCACCCGGTATACGCAGTGCCTGGTGTCATCGACGATACCGGAACCATGGAAGAATGCAAACATTATCCTCATTCACAAGAAAGGGGACTCTAAGGACCTTAAAAATTACAGACCAATCAGCTTACTGTCTATTACGTATAAGGTATTTACTAAGGTAATCGCTAATAGAGTCAGGACAACCTTAGACTGCAATCAAGCAAAGGATCAAGCAGGGTTTTGGAAAGGGTACTCTACTATCGATCATATCCATACCATCAATCAGGTGATAGAAAAATGCTCGGAATATAGCCAGCCCTTATACATAGCATTCATTGATTACGAAAAAGCATTTGACTCAGTTGAAACCTCGGCGGTGATGCAGGCATTACGAAATCAGGGGGTAGACGAGCCGTACGTGAAAGTGCTGGAAGATATATATAGTGGCTGCACAGCAACCATAGTTCTGCATAAAGAAAGTAACAAAATTCCCATAAAGAAAGGTGTTAGGCAAGGAGACACAATCTCCTCAGTACTATTAACAGCTTGTTTAGAGGAAGTATTCAGAGACTTGGAATGGGAGCAGTTAGGGATAAGGGTAGATGGAGAATACCTCAGTAATCTGCGATTTGCTGATGACATTGCCTTACTAAGCAACTCGGCGGATGAACTGCAAATAATGATCGACGACCTAGACAGGAAAAGTAGAAAGGTAGGCTTGAAAATCAATATGCAGAAGACTAAGGTAATGTTCAACAGCCTCGGGAAGGAACAGCAGTTTACATTAGGTAGCGAAATACTGGAAGTAGTAGGCGAATATGTCTACTTAGGACAGGTAGTAACCGCAGATCCGGACCACGAAAAGGAAATAACAAGAAGAATAAGATTTTGATGGAGCGCATTTGGCAAGCACTCGTAGATTATGACTAGCAGCTTACCGGTATCGCTCAAGAGGAAAGTATACAACAGTTGCATCTTGCCTGTACTCACCTATGGGGCTTAAACGTGGAGTCTAACCAAGAGAGTTCTACTTAAGTTGAGGACAACCCAGAGGGCTATGGAACGAAAAATGGTAGGGGTAACATTAAGAGATAGAAAGCGTGCAGAGCGGGTCAGAGAAATAACTCAAGTTACCGACATTCTAGTAGAAATTAAGAAGAAGAAATGGACATGGGCAGGACATGTAGTGCGAAGAGAGGATAACCGATGGTCGCTGAGGGTAACAAACTGGATTCCAAGGGAAGGAAAGCGTAGCAGGGGGCGGCAGAAAGTTAGGTGGGCGGATGAGATTAAGAAGTTCGCAGGGGTCAAGCGGATGCAGCTAGCACAGAACCGGGTTAAGTGGAGAAATATGGGAGAGGCCTTCGCCCTGCAGTGGGTATAATCAGGCTGATGATGATGATGAAGTCCCGATGCCACAAAGCGCCGTTGGGGTGATGATTCCTCGTTGATGCTGGTGGCAAGCAGCATGGGAGTCGGTGTAGATTTCCGTGATGTTTAAATGGTGGGTAGTGCATACGAGCGGCCAGGGCGATGGCCACGCCCCAACTTCTGCAAGATTGTGATTGTGGAGGGTTGCTGCGGCCCGTATACGGTACCACCTTGGTATGCAGCGGCTGTGGTATAATCGCCAGCTGGATATATTGGGGCTGCACACATGTATGCAAGATGTCGGTTCTGCTCCTACAGAATCGTATGCAGAAGACGCATGCTCCCGCCTCTGTAGAAGAAAGCTTATGCCCGCATCATAAAATGTCCTCCATCAAGGACGGGCTCAAAAACTTCATCATAAGATCAGTGTTGCGCTCCCGGTGGTCGTATGTTGGGATCATTCATGGCAAAATTACTTTTGAAAAGGAATTAAATTACATTACTAATTACTAATTACTTTGCTGAAAATCGCAGAAAAGTAATTAAATTGCATTACTCATTACTTCTCCTAAAAAGTAATGACATTAAATTACAATTGCTTCTACTCAGTAATTTAATTAATTTTAAATTACTTTCTAGTTTCCATTCATGCAAAAACTAAGTAAAGCTAGTAAACAAAACAACTTGTTCTCCAGACGCGAAGCACACATTATTTCGTCTTCCCGCCGAATTCCGTCCCAGAGAGCTATTCCTTCCCTGTTTTCTACAGCACTTGCCATTACAAAAACAAGACAACAGCAAAAAAATAAAAACAACAACAACAACAACAAAAGCACAAGCATGGTCGAACGATCGTGAAATGACCGGCACATCCAGCGTCTTGATGGCCCGGAGCTGTCTTCGTCATATGAAGGCACCAAAGAAGCTAGGTTATTTATTGCTTCCGCAGTCCCAAGAATCGACGTTGCCAACTTGTGCTCACTGCTCAGTAATTCTCAAGCCACGGTTGCTCACGCCATGGACCCTTCCTCCTATCTCCTCCAATCCCAATCCTCCTTCGCAACATGTTGACGAGTGTAACCAGGCACTACTGTGCCCTAGCCGGCGCAACAGGGAGTGCCACTGCGCCGCGCTCCCAACTAGTTTTCAACCAGCCTTCTTACGCCATCTCTCCCTTTGGCATTGCCTTGATACCTTGTATCCTGCTGCTTGGAGAATGGTTGTCATGGGATAGCCGCACTAAGTGATCCTGCTACACACGAGGTCTGAGACGCACTGTTCTGCTCAATTCTGTCTCCTTTTGCCGATCCGTTACGCTGGCTTCGGCTTACCGCACGTCGTTGCTGCTTTCGCGGCAGTATACTTTGTTGTCTATTGAAGGAGCAGTGGCGCACTTTAGTAAAAGTGATTGAGAAAAGAATTAATTACTTTTGCTGTGAAATTACTACCAAAAAGTAATTTATTACATTACTGAATTACCAAGCCAAAAAGTAATTCATTACATTACAATATACAAAAAGTAATTAAAATAGTAATATCATTACTCTTATTGAATTACAGTAATTTCATTACTGTAATCCAATTACTGCCATGTCTGGTCGGGATCTTGCACTATACGCCCTTCATTAATATAACGGATAGTGCCTATACTACCATTTCAAAAGTCAATTGAAGAAACAGGCTTCCTTCTTCAGAAGATAATATTGCTAAGGCATTTACATGTAATGTCGTCTATGGTAAAGAAATTATAATAAAAAGATTTCTTTCTCAATATGCAGCTTTTTAATAATTGTGCTCACTTTTTTTTTTCTACGTCACACAACGTGTCCGAATTTCCCGAGTCTGCTTTGCAAAATATGCAAGCATCGTGCGTTTCCTAAGGCGCGACACTTTTCCTTGTTTTTCTTTCAACACAGCAGGCTTTTTTTTTTTTTTTCTGATCCTCCCTTTTGAAGAAGAAAAAAAAATGAAGATGGGGATGTTCCGAAAATTCCACAGAATTCACACTCCTTGCTCCCTCTGTGAGTTGAATGGCAAAATAATAATAAATGCAAGCAATAGTCCATTAAGCTCTCTCGAGCTCTCTGTGAAATATCACGCGACCAAGTATATATGCGCGTCTCGACTCTCGACCGTCCATTCCACGGCATTTATTAACGCCCCAAAATTCGCCCTTCGAGAGGCTTATATCTACATTCCACCACTCTGTCGAGATCGATTCTTGCTGAACAGGAGGGCCAAGCCCCACGAAACGAGGCCTGAGCGACATCCTCCTAGACTCAGCGCTGTGAGAGGCTACCGTGAGGCTCAGATGACTGACGGAGTGTGCGATGAGTTTTTGCCTATTTGTAGAGCGGTCGCTATCCTTTTAAGTCTCCTTTTCACTTAATCGGCGCTAGGTTCTGGCTGTTCTCGTTTTTTTTTTCTTCCTTTAGGTTCACTTTTATTGGATGCTTTTGTGATATCACTAGAGAAATTAGTCCACCCTTTCATCCCCTACAAAATGCAAGAACCTCGGTTCATTCCGCGCAAAATGCTCGTACCGTGCCCCCCCCCCCCCCCCCCCCCCTCACCCCCTTTCACTTTGTCAAGGAGAAATATAAAGAATTTTCGAAATCGATATATTAAACCGACTGAAATAGATTGAAGAAACAAAGAACTAGGGTTTTCGTCTATCGAGTCATACTCACTTTGATCACATCCAAAGAGCCGCCGCGAGGGATTTTTATGACGACAAAAAAAGGGACAAAAAGGAAGAAAACGAGAACGGCGAACGAGTATTCGTGGCCGCGTTGAAAGAGAACAGAGTGATGATAAATGCTACTCCTTTGTCGTTTCGACGCGCGGTAGTCTATCAGGAGCGGGAGAAAATTAAGAAAAATGCAGCGTTGAACCAGCTAAGGAATCAGCGGAATGTCCAAATTTAGTGAATAAATAAAAAAAAAAAAACGAGCGATGAGAGCTTCCTAGACCTACTCCTTCCTCCGCTTCCCTGGCCCTCGCTTCTACTCTAGTTTTCCTTTTACCTTTTTTTTTTAAATTTTTGCTGAGTAATCGAGAGCACCATCAGCAGCCAAAAGATGGGGAGACCAACCGGCTTTCAGTGATCACCATCCATAAGCGAGAATGGCGCTCTCCCGTGTTCACTCTGGTGTTCCATTTGCGTATGTCGTCAGTTCTCATTTATTTCCGCCTTTAGTTTTGGTACTTGCTCTCAGCGTCGAGCGAGATTGAGAGGTTCTTCATTGTTCGCCCTCAGTTACGCACGCCTGGCTTGCTTCTATTAGTGCATAACGTCTCCGCGATCGTGGAATCTGCGCCGCCAGCATTTGCCCTTGCTCAGTGGGACCACCCTGCCAACATTTATGCTGCTTTCAGTGCTTTTTTTTCTTTGGCTCTTCGTATCCTTCATTTTTTTTTTTTTACATTTTTCCCCCACCTCATGAACTCCTCTCGCGTTCTGACGAGCGTGATAACCCCATCCCACAGTTCTTGTAGGCATGGCGCGCACCCTCGTGTTATCTAAAGCCCTCCTATCGATTTTCATCTTTCGGTTGGCGGGAAAAAAAGATGTCCCAAGAGCGGGTTTCACGGAGAAGCCGCTTTGGCTGCGGGAACACCTTGCTCCGAAAAGCGGCGGGCTGCGATCGGAGGCCTTTTGTTTTTATTTTTTAACAATTCTTTTATTTCTACCTCGAACACTGCGGGTGCGGTGGACTCTTACGTAACAACGGTGAGGACGGGGCCGAAAGAATAGGTAAACAACTGTGGACGGCGGAGGAAGCATACTGCAATGTAGCCAGAAGTGGCCATGTCTTTTTTTCCATTCACACTAAGCTGAGGGGGCATTTCTAGCCTAGAACAGGTACACACACACAAAAAAAGTAACGTTCTTCTAGCCTCTATTTTAAGGAAGCGTTTGGAGCAGAAAGCTACTTTTGTTCTTAAAAAAAAAAAAGAGCCCAGGAGGCATCAGATGGCCTACGAGGCCTGTTCCGTATACATTCTTAATCTGGTTTCACGTACGCGTTAAAAAAAGTTCCAGCTATAAGAGGAACTTCCACTCATATAAGTGGGAGTTCCACTTATAACTGCAATATTTTTGACACGTATATGGAACCAGACTAAGAATGTAGCGTTCATTTTGCTGCTCCACTTAAGCGAGCAATGCAGGCCGAAAAACGAAATACTAATTTTTTTTTTCACGCCCCAAAAGCTGTACACGAGTTAAGAGGCACGTCAGTAATATGCGTGACGTGCCTCAATCAATTAATGTAACGCCTATTACAAGGCAGGAAATGCAGATTTGCGAACGTGCGAAGGACGTGGACACAGCGTTCAATCACTACCGAGGAGTTGGCGATATTTATATGCCTCGTAACAAAGTGAAGCTGCATTACGGCTTAGCCATGTTGCAGCTAGAAATTAGAGCGTTCACCTGCTCATGAAACAGATCGTGGCCCAAGTGAGCAAGATGCTCTAGTCCCTCTTCCAATGACCCGTCGTATAAGTCGCTCCCCTGGCGGCGCAACCATTGAATGTATACTGCGTTTAGTGCAAAACGGATTGGAAAAATGCTTACTAACCTGACTGGCGACACCATTGTGGAGCGGGACTCCCGGCAGATGTGCTCATGGGACTCGGGAAACGACAAACAGTTTCGGCTGAGCCACTCGCGGTCTCTATTTGTCGCGTTTCAACTATACACGAACTCGACGGTTTCAACAGGACAGGTTCCTCGTTTGACGTGCAATCTTTTTCTTCGACTTATGAGAACAAGCTTTTACGCTGATATAACGGGGCTGGGCATTAACGGAGGATGACAACCTCGTCATGGTATTCCAGTAAAATAATGCTGAAGAGTTGATTTATAGCCACTCTAATCGCCATACCTATGATCACGCGACCCTATAGCGACTAATATTTTCCTGTACAGAGCGCTTTAAAAGAAGCTTGCTGTCCTCAATTTCAAGATTCGAACGTGGGCGACTAGGCCACATTTAGACATTTTTTTTTTTTGTACCGTACCACCACTGGAATACCGTCAATGCGACGTGCTCACTGTACCCGAGTGACTTCGGAAAGTTTCTCAACTTCGCTGAACATTCAAAACGTCCGTGTTTATTTTCTTTTTCTGTTTCTCGTGATGGACATGCGTTTCACCGAAGCACTTCTCGCACTCTCTTTCAGCACTTGTTACATTTACGCTCAGCCAAACCTCAGGCACATGCGCGTTGTCATCCCCGAGTACTTGCGAATGCGAGACCCATCAATGTGCACGCGAATTGTAAAGCTGATCGCTATGTCGCATCAACAAGCTCCCTTTCCTCAGATACAAGGCTGCCTGGTGTAGACAAATCGGACGCCGTTCTGGCGAGACGGCATGGTTCCATTTTGTTCACTTTTTTTTTTTGTCGCTGCTGTAGAGTCAATACCTCGTGGTTTGAGAGGCGTCCGTCATCTGTGAGAATAGCGATCATTCAAAACTTCAAATCATGTATGCAAATAATGAACGTTCCGTAGCCCTATTTATTTAAGTAACGAGAGCAGTTTTGTACCAAAAAGCGGTTCGCCTATTCGGCATGTCGTGGATGATATTCGCACGCTAAACTACAGCGTGTCACATATAAATTAGTCCTGACTAGTGGGAGTATTCGAGAGTGGTTAGATATTCACTCTGCGATCGAAATGTCATTGATAAACAGTTAGAGAGAAATAGTACGTTGTCTTTCCAATTTTTTGCTTTTATTGGTCTGCTCGCTCAGTATCTCACTTTCAGGAGCCATATTTCGTGGTCGTCGAGTGCAGCAAGGTCAATGGAAAAAAGAACATAAATCGTATTCTTTATTTTTACATTGTAAAAAAAAAAAGTGTATTGAAATTGCAGGTATTTTTGAAGAGTTCTGTCCCCGTACAGACCATATATCTATTATACACCATTGATTCACGAGAAAAAAAGACGTTAATTTTCTGTTTTCCAGTCGAAATCTCTGTTGGAACAGTTTCCTATCGCAGTGAGTCTTGATTGAACAGTATAGATGCATGGTAAACTGGAAGCGAAGTGATATGGAAACCAAGATGATGCTACCCGAAGAGCGGCTGTGTTAAAATATTGATACGAAAATAGAAAACTAGGGACGCCACGCTGAGGTCTGTTATTGACGATTGTGAGCATTGGGCCAAAAGAGAAGGCAGAATGGCTGTCCGCTACACTGGTATCTTTTCTGCATACTGTCGTTCCACTCGCCGTTAATGGTGGCTCGACAAGGGCTGTTCCAAGGCTGTTTTTATGGGGGCCATCGAGTAGTGCCAGCGCCGACAGATACGTATGGGTGCGATCAGGTTAGTAAGGTTTTTGCCTTAAAAATGCTGTCCATGGAGAGAAAGTGGAGCTTACGTAATTTTATTGCCTTTAGAGGCGGGCAAACATGCGAAATAACTTGTTTCTGTTAGCTGTAACAGGAAAAAAACTGTGAAATGACAGAAAAGTAAAAAAGAGAAAACGCAGCATAACCGATAATGTTTTTATTTTAATTTACAAAAACATTTCCGAATTCCAAACAGGAAAAAAAAAAAGAACTAAATTCACTGAAAGATTAGGAACAGGAAATATAGCATACAAAAACTCTCAGTATTTTTGCAATAAATGTTTTTTACAGTGAAATGCTTTGATCACAAATGCCGGATGCACGCTGGAGCACAACAAAAATAGTATTGTGCCTGAGCGCTTTAAAATTACCCTCCTCTTAGCGTAGCTCTCGACACCAATATGGTATTCTTGAAGTCCTCTCACATCGCGCTTTCAGCAGACATGGCAGTAATTGAACTCCAGTGATGAAACTATTGTAATTAATTACCTTTCCAGGTAATATGTAATTTATTGAAATAATTTTATGTTCTGGTAATTCAGTAATGTAATGAATTACATTCGGCAGTAATTTCGCAGCAAAAGTAATTAATTCCTTGCAAAATTACTTCTACTAAAGTGCACGACTGCTCTTTCAATAGACAACACTGTAGACTGCCGCGAAACCTGCGGAAAACCTGGGCCAGGGTACGAGGGGAAAAAGGAGACAAAAATGAGAACTCTGCGTCTGAGACCTTCCCTGTCCTGTGTCACTTCGAGCGACTATCCAAAAAGTAGGATGCAAGGCGCCAAGCGGCCGCCGAAGGGATAGATGGTGTAAGTTGGCCGTAGTTCAAAACTAGTTGGGAGCATGGCGCGGTGGCATTCCCTCTTGCGTCCGCTAGGCCACGGTGGTGCCTAGTTACACTCATCACGGGGAAAAAGAGGATGTGGGTGGGGAAAGCAGGCGGAAGGGTCCATGGCGTGAGCATTACTCAACGCAAGGTGCCGAGGTCTATTCTTGGGACCACAGAAGCAATAAATAACCTATCTTCATTGGGGCCTTCAAACGGCGGAGACAGCTCCGGTATGGTCCCTTTCCAAGCATCATAGCTTCGGGCCAGCAAGATGCTGGGTTCGTCGCTCATTTCAGGAACGTTGGACCATGCTTCTGCTTTTGTTGTTTTTTAACGTCTTATTTTTGCGATGGCATATCCTGTAGAAAAGAGGTTGGGAATAATTGTATTGGACAAAATTTGGCGGGAATACGATATAATATATACGTCGCATCTGGGGAGTAGCAATTGTTTTTTTTTATTATAGCTTTCTTTGTTTTTGCACGAATCAATTATTCCGCAGAAGTAATTGTAATGTAATATAATTACTCCGCAGAAATAATTGTAATGTAATATAATTAATTTTGGGGACAGGTATTAGTAATCTAATTTATTTCCTTTTCAAATTGCCATGCATGGCTTTGAGCTAAGGAAATTCTTGCGCAGCGCAAAGAGCTTCAAAACCGAAAACTTGGATGTTTCGCTGAAAAAATGAGGATGAAGAGGATAATTTCAAAACTTATGCTGTTCTTTTTATCATATAACATATTGTCATCTCTTGGTGACGATGCCAAATCCAGCAAACGAAGAGACTGACGTTAAACGGGATAAACTGTTTACTGGTCTGGCTTGCGCCAGCGAATGAATTAATTGCAATTCGGCGGCGGCTATAACAGGAAGTGGGCTCGTCGGTAGTCCAAGAACGGATTCCCTTTGAATTCGGCAATCCTCTATTTAAAGACATCGCAGGAACACCCAGATATGCCAGACCAGGATTACTGTAAAAGTCCGAATAATACTGAAGCAGCTTTGCTTGCCTGGTATCATTCCAAACTAATCTCGGAGCATCTCCCGCTACGAGGAAAGTGATGAAGGCGCGTTTCGCAATACAGAACATGAAGAAAGAGCTCCAGGTCGGTCCGTGTGCTACAATAACCGTGATAAGGCCGCATGCTGGCGGCTATTAATAACAACAAATAAAGATTCCAAAGGTTCGTGGCAATATTGCTTTTGCTCATTTTGTCTTTTCTAACTACGAAGAAATGTACCCAGAAGGTACTTCGCTTGTGCAGTATGAGACGTTTTTGTTAAGGCTTGGGGGGCTCTCATGATAAAACCAGTGAGGCATTGGTGCAGTGCAGTTCGCCGGCGAGCTATATTGTGCTCTGCGAATGCGCACTGAATCTAATCTAAGACGTGGTGGAGTTTGTTGTACCCTTATCCATATGCACAACTATTCTTGTATTTCGATCGTCCATGCTCAGAACGAAAGGTCGCGCGCAGGTAAACGCCTCATATGAACACTTGAGGCACGAATACACTCTGCCATCGTCACAGTGTGACGCCACGCAGCACGAGACGGGCGCCTATTAAGTACGCAAAACACAGCAGGAAAGAAGCGTACGGCCCCGAACAAGATAAGAACTTACGGCAAAGCCAGCAGGTCAAACCTCCGCAGGCGGAACTAATCCATCGCCGTAGCCTGACAAAGCCTGTGTTAGCAGCCAATTTCTCGCAGTGTGCGTCGCCGTCTTCAAATTCCATTCGTACGCGAATCAGTCCCAAAGCAAGACCAGGCATGCCAAAATTTCAAGCGTGGCCTCATCCGTTGGAGCAGCCGGGTGTTGCCCCGCAGGAGCGAACGAGTTTTCGGGCTGCTCTACGCTGTCGCTATGGAAGGCGCAGACATAGGCACAGAAACCAAAACCATGCCAGCTGCGCTCCCGGCATATAGATCCGGAGCCTTCTACCACTTAACACATCTCGGTGGAAAATGCCAATCAACTACTGATCATTGTACTAACCCGTTCAACTCAGCTCTACGAAAATTTTTTTTTTTTTTTCCAATTCTTGGTGAGCACTTCAAAAACCTTTTAAAACTTCGCGAAAGTTGCTAGACTGTGTCGCTCGATGAGAATCCATTATGCTGGCTAGAATAATTCGAATTAAATTGACAGAAATGGCTTAAGAGACACTATCCTTCTCTTTGGGTCATATACCCGTAGTGCGCTTCGTTACGTACGTTTGACTGGCGGGCTGCGGCTAAACAGACATCACCACAGATCCACAAAGAAGGGAGGAATTTTGGCACTTCACTACATTTCTATTCTGGGAAATGCTATACAATATGCGATAAGGAGGGCATTCAGATTATCCCGAGTTTCGGCTCATGTTCCGTCCTTCGCGCAGGCAGCGTCCTGCGGCGTCCGCGACCGGGCGGCCAGCGGTGGCGTGGTGCGGAGCGGCAGACCGGCCATGGCAGCGCTGGGGGCCGCTGACCGCCGCCTGTCGCTGGTGGCCGCCGAGCCCCTGATTCCGGGAGACTCGCTCGGACCCGTGCCGCCTCTGGGACTGGCCGGTGTGGACCCCCTCGCCGCGCTGGCCTGGCGCTGCCTTGACGAAGCGCCGGCCAACGGCGCGGTCAAGGTACGTGCCACGAATGCCCACGCCGTCGGCAGCGGAAGTTCCAGACAGCCGCTATGCTGGTTTTCAACGCTTTTTACTGCCTCGTAGAAGTTGCCACACACGTGTCACATCTGGACCTACATAGCTCTGGGAACAAGACGGTTGAGACAGTCTATACTTCGTTTTACTAGATTTTTGCAGCACTGCGAAATGCAGGAGAGGCGTGGCCCATTCAGGCTCACATGCTCTATAATGGGTAATCGGGCTCGCAACTGTCTCTCGCCCCCTGGGTACTGTACAGATAGCTATGCTCCTACTGTCGCCCAGCCAATATGGGAGGCGAGATGCGCGTTGAGGCACAATTGTCTATTGTAGAGCGCATGATGATTGGACCAGGCCGCTCCTGCCCTTTGAAGAGTTGCAAACATCTTGTAATTGCTGCCCGGAAATAAGAAAAGCCTATAATATTAGCTTACATTACTACTACTAGTACACTACTACTATATTACCACTATAATTCTGTTACAGTCTTAATTAGTAGCTCAGCTAAATGCTCACTGCAACCAATTTTGCGCGGGCGCTTCGCTGTCTGTATAAGCTCAGCAATCCATGTTATATGCTATAGATATTCATGTTCATCCTTGCTGAGCATTCAGTGAGCATTCCTTCAAGCATTTTCGCAAAAGGAAAAAAGTGCGTACGTGGGCAGAGAAGCCTATATCCCTGTACCATGTATGTCAGTGAAGCAATTAAACTCATCTTCAGAGTATACGGTCAGATCATTGATGCAATCCCGGCTGTTAGTTTTAATTGTGCGCTTTCATTCAACACACACAAATAAGTTAGAAGGGTCGCTTCTTGTCATAATGGACCGATGACAATGCTAGCGTCAGACAGCTTCTCTGAAAGAACCAACCTAGAGCATCTACCAGTCTAGCAACAGTTAAGCGTCGCTTGACTGCTGAAGTCAAGGACCCAGCTGCTTCGGCTGCTTTTCGATTTAGGCGGAAAGCAAGGCGCCTGTGTATTATGCAATGTCAGAACCCAAGGTGCTCGAAATTTGCTACAGTGTTCTCCATAAGCCATCAATCTGCCCACGGGTGCAAAATAGCAATTTTGACAGCGGCACGGCATTATAATCCGCAGTGCACTTTGAGAAAATCATGAAGAGCAAAAAAAGCACATGGAATACTGCCGTATACGCACACAACGGCGGCTGCGGTATTTGTAGTTGAGAGCTTACAAAGCCGATCCAAACGGAGTGTGCAGCGGGCACCGCCGCCTCAGCCGCCACGAAGCGAGAGTTTTTTCGGTGCATTTCGGTGGTGCCGCAGCACGCCCCTGGCGTGCGCCGGGAAAGTCGACGTCGAGTGTGCCAAGGCGGAGCGGCGCACTGATACGGCAGTGAGCTCACTGCCCCTTTCTAGAACACTAATAGAGAGATTTAGCATACCATGATCCGCCCCCTACCGCTCGTGGGCACAAGCTGATTGGTTCTGATGCGGCAGGTCTGTGTGCCAACATCCAGTATGTGGCACCATCTATCGGCATCAAAGTGATCTGGGCATGCACAGTAGAACGTGCGGTGGCGGATCACGGTAGCGGATCGCGGATCACGGTGGGCTAAATCTCCCTAATGATAGAGTGAGTGCGCATCGAGGGGGATGGGCCTGTCGGGCTGAAAACAGGCTGTCGGGCTCCTAGACGAACGTCGGGTAGGTTGGCTCGGCCTCCTTGCTGGTCGGGGACGGAACCGTGAGCTGTTCGTCCTCCTCTCTTGCATGCGCTTGGTTACCTTGCGCGACGCAAGGTGTAGTCCCCGCCGGGGTGGTGCAGTGGTAAGACGCCCGACCACTGTGCCGGAGTACCCGGGTTCGAACCCGACCTCGGCGGCTGCGTTTCGATGGAGGCGAAACGAAGAGGCGTCGTGTGGTGTGCGATGTCAGCGCACGTTAAAGATCCCCAGGTGGTCGTAATTACTCCGTAGCCCTCCACTACGGCTCCTCTTTCTATCTTTCCACTTTCACTCCCATCTTCCTCCCTTCCCTTACGGCGCGGTTGCGGTGTCCACAGAACACGAGTGAGACAGTTACCGCGCTTTTCCCTTCCTATAAATAAATCAAGGTGAAGCAGCGAACTCTGCCCGACTAAAGAGCCCGGCAGAAACGAGTCCATGTAAACCCGGACGGGTCGGTGTGACTCATCCCGACAACCGGCTCCCCCGTACTCTACCCGCTTTTGTTGGGCTCATGTATACAACGCTTATTATGTATCAGCTTTGGGTAATCTGGGCTATGTGGACAAGTGGCACCACCTGGAGCGGCAGCGGCATCCTTGCCGCTGCGGCGGCGCCCGCGCTAGAAACTCTCCCAGACTAATAATCTTCTGACTTCGCGATATAGTTATGGAAAGTAGTAAGTAAAAAAAAAAGACTTTTCGCAGTAGGTAGTGCTTCACTTGGTGATATTTTCAAGCGATATAAACAACAACACACGAGAACTTTCGAAACTCATCTGACAGTACTTAGCGCGCCTTTGGAGATCCTGTAGCCTTTGTGGACGGAATCGTGACGAACGATTAAGGTTGAAAATGTAGCCGTTAAAGGCACTCCTGCATGAAGAATATGTTCAGTCATTTCACTGCTTTGCATGCAGCAGTAGCAAATGTTATCTGTGCTGTCAAACGTTTGCCGGCAGCGTTTCGTTCTCAAGCACCCAGCCTTAGCTTCGAAAAGTAAATCGATGCCTTTGGAATTGTCAAAAAAAAAAATGTCCCTTTCGTCTCCTTCGTAGCGCTGTTAAATAATTATGAATCCTAATGATATTTCTGACCATTTAGGACATTTTTTTCTTTCTTCCGCGCCGTGCCCCACAGCGTGCTCTAACGCCAAACCATTGGGTTCTGCACTTCTCACAAGGGGCACCTCCTGGACGTGCATTTCTTTACGGAGCTCTCCTGGAGGCCTATGTATTCTCCATATTATATTTAGGCGAGGGTGCTCCTGCGTTGTCTAGGTGAGCTTAGTCCTGTATCGATAAGGTGGACTCTTAATGAAGCTTGCATATGACCTTATGCAAAAACTGGCGCCCCCTTACGCTGACCGCACGCGTTTCCGCCTCGGGGGATTCTCGATACCACAGCAGTACTCTGACAGAACAGGATAGCGATGCGCAAGTTGGAATTAGTCGTCGTCTAAGGTGCCCAAAAATTGCTGCGTGCCTTGATTTACACAAAAAGGAGCTATGGATAACCAGAGATACTGAGGGTGCCAGCTTCGCAGTTCTTTATTAGTGTGCAGTATTACTTGGGTCATGTGCGCCATGTATGGATTGTGTGAACAGAATGTGTCTGAAGTCTCTGTGTAGCTTATGTTGATACAATTTTACTAAGGGGTGAAGGGTGCTGCCATATTCATGAATTGGGCTGCTCTCGATGGTAGCACAAGTGCTTACGACTCCCCCCCCCCCCCGCTTTCTCCCTTAACAGCTCAGTCAGACCGGTTTCTCCAAGGGTCGTACAATGGTCTGTATGGTTGGTTAACTTATGTTGAGTATAATTGCCCTTTACTAATTTTAAGTCTGAATTAACTGCTGTTACTTAGTTAATTGGGAATAAGTTGAACTTAATGTTGCATCAATGAGTCATATATCGTTGGACAGCTTATATCGAGCACAACTGCTGTGAACTAATTGTATATCTCAATTAATTACCGTTAATTTGTTAACTATAAATAAATTGAATGTTACGCTAAACATTGTAAATATCGCTGGATAGTTTATATCGAGTACGGCTGCACTACCCTAATTACAGTTCTCAGTCAATAACTGTTAATTAGCTAAATGGAATTAACAATATTGTGAATAACTTTGGGCTATGACATGGGGTTATATATCGTTGAAAATGTCTCCACGAACATAATCCAAAATAGAATGCCAAACCACGCAAACATCATTTCAAGCTTATCAAGCCGCGCGTTAACTGAGCTAACGTTTACCCACCTCGGTAAAAAAAAAAAAAAGAAAAGACAAACTTGCAACGGAAGCGAAACAGTAGAACTTGATGATACTCATTAGCAGCAAGTAAGAAGACTTAAGTGTCCCGGCATATTTTTCTCGCTGGGATCACGAAATGTGGTCAGCGGGAAGCCGGCATCAGATGTTGATTTCTTCTCGAGAGGTAATAAATTAATCGCAGAAGTTAGATAATAGGAAAAGGCTCAAAACTAAGCTTTTTGCTTATCTTGTAATTCGCCAAGAAGCACTCCATGGTCTTCTAGCAGATGCTGCGCAGTGCGTCAGTCAGTTAGTAGCATGCGGGACTATAGTTTTGCACCTGGCGCTTCGGCTTCACGTTTCCGTTTTTTATCCTTAATGATGAGTTTGGTATTATACAAATCTTATTCATTTCCTCTTTTGCGAAGTGTCACAGGCGAACGTATCCGGAGCAGACCTTCAGTTAGCCAGCCGTACGCTGTATAGGCCGCGTAAATCTGTCATTCACTGCTCGTTTTCGGCTGTTCGGTCTTCGCGTATTTTACGAAGATCGGATCTTCCAAGCAGAATTATCCAAGTGATGGTGGGCACCAGTAGTGCTGCATCGGCAGTCATGGTTAATTCGTCACTCTGCCGATCACCTTCTATCGTGGCACTGAAAGTATCGCCTTTTTTTTTTTTTAGGGCTGTGAAGCGCACAGTAGTAGAGTGCTACAGATTAATTTTGAGCCCATAGGGATTTTTAACCTGCACCGAAATCTGAACACACGACTGTTTTAGTTTTTCACTTCCATAAGAAAAACGGCCGCTTCGGCTATGAACGAGCCTGCATTCTTTGGCTCAGCAGTACGAGGTCTTTGTTCAGCCTTAAACACCCTAGCAATCAGCATGTTTCAACAAGGTGTACTCGTAATCGAGTGTCTGACCCTTATATGGCGTCAGCGCAATGCGGGCCAAAGCTTGCCGTACCCTGAATGATATGATCCTCAATGCAAAAAGAAAAACGAACAGAGGCTGATTGAAGAAAAGTGTTAATCTTAGATTACAGAACGACAAGATATTCTTGCCCGAGGGTACTTTGTCTTTAACGTACGACCACGGCCGGTCTCGAGGGAGAGAGCGCTTATCTTCTCTTACGGCCTCTTCAATGAGGTCTGTTTCCACTGCCCGCCGCGCCTCGGTGGGGTCGCCACCGCCCTACTGCTTCTCCTCCGCTACAGCCGTTCACGCGCAAGGGAAACGCGCGCTCGCTTTTAGTTTCGCCCGCGTCAGTTGCAACCGTCAGGTCCTGACATTTCGCCTCTTATGGTTTATACAAAGTCCGTCATCAACATCGAACATTATCGTGTACGAGGAATAAAATACAGTCAACAATCCGCTCACGCGCGCGCTCCTTGGTCAGTACGGCCGTGCACGGTCGAATGAAGCTTCGGGTACACTTCAACTTTTTTTACCCCTAAGTTTTGTACAAAAATAAGTTTACCAGGCTATGCAATCTGCCTTTGAATGTTTTAAGCAGATGTAGCGCGACCTGATGTGACTGCATGGTGAACTGTTGGGTGGAGATTCTGTCAACCGCTACCGTTTTCGTTTAGATCAGAAGAGGCACCGGCAAAAATTCATGATGCGTCTCAGATTGAGAGTAAAGAACAAAAATTTGCTCATATAGTAAAAATTTCACTTGTCTAGTGGAGTGGGCTGTTCTAGCTTCGTTCCAAACATAGCAGTCGGTTAAAAGACCGAAGATGTATGTTTAGTCTCGCGACTAATTTTAATCAAGGAAATGGGCATAAACAGTTAAGCAGAATTGAAAAGAGCGGCAAACAAACAAAAACATTGTCCTTCAAAGTTACACATTGCACTACATATTCATCAATTCATCAAAATGCGACCTGCGTCTAGAAAATTCAGTCTCAAAATCTTCCTACACGGCTTGTGCACATAAGGAGTTGGTCTCTCGGTCTTCTCTGCCACTTTCCTGGTATAATTAATTGAGAAGGAGAATTCTGAGAAATTTTTCAAATATCAAGCAAGCGGACCTAATAACATTGCTGTTGTCAATTCCTTTCGGGCAACTCAGTGCTGAATTCTCAAATTCTGACTGAATCAGGATCTTAAGTACTTCGAGAACATTTGTGTGTAGTAGGTGCACGGCAGCTTGTCCAACAGGGCAACAAGCTCTGGTTTCGGATAATGCAGACCCCTAGAATATTGTCCTCGTAGAAGAGTGTACTAATATAGGGCTGCTTCTTTCGCTAGTTTCAAGAAGAATAACGCAAGCGTCACACTCGAAATTGATTGACTAAACGATATATCCAGCGACGTAAGGTAAACCGGAATATGTGACAGTGGGAAATGGGATGGTAGGAAATGCCATCACTTCCTTCAGTGCCTTGATTTCGCTCTCAGATGAAACGTTCGTCTTGACAATGTAGTCATGTGCCGCTAGCTGTGCGGCCCTCACATCTAGCATATGTTGTTCCCTTCCGCACATTAACCTTACTTTCCGAAGAGAGCCTCAATGGGTCGCTATATAAGGCTTGAAATGAGTCTTCAGTGAGAGTGTCCTTCTTTAACGCTTTAGAAGTTTCTTGCGCACTTTCGATATAGCAGGTGAACTCATTTGTGACTGCATCGAGTATCACATTCATCATTTATTGGCCTCTTTTTACCACTTCGATCATAAGTGGTGTCATGAATATCAAACCATTTTTTGTTTTCATAATAAGCATAATATCATGTAAAAATTTCATTAAAACAATGTTTATTTGCAAAATTAAAATAATGTTTATAATACCACACATTGCCTAATATATGAATTGTAACAACATTTAAAACTCAACCCTACAACACTTTGACTGTTATACTAATACTTTATATCATGCAAGCATTTTGCAATTTACATTACATTTTTATGAAATTATTTTCATCTTCGGTGCTACATGAATGGTTTCGCATCTAGCGCTGAAAGACGGTTTTGCTGTTGCAGACGAGTTGCTATCATGTTAGCCTTGAAGAAGCTTCGATGTGATCACTGCTCATTCAGTTTTCTTTTTGTTCCTATTGTTGTACAGGCTTGGGGAAAATTCGGATTAAAATGGACAAAAGTAGCTATCATGCCGCAATGTATGCCATGTTTGTCGAACGTTTGCTGAACGACATTGTTTTTTATATCCGTTCACGTGTGGTACGCTGACGACATGCCGCTGCAGCATCTACATTCTGTGCTCTTTAATTTCGGTGCTGCACTCACCACGAAACTCGCGAGCAACAGCGCGAAGCCAGGCAAAAGCTCCCGCCGCCGCTGAAGCAGACGCAGAGCGAACAGTGAGCAGGCCGCGCCCCTTGCGGTGGCGGAGAGCGTAACTCAAGGAGAAAAGTTCCCATTGTTCCCGCGGCGATTGAGAAGGCCGTAAGAAAGAGTGCGCGCTCTCTCCCTCGAACCGGCCGTGGTACGACAATAGAGAGGTTTAGCTTACCATGATCCGCGATCCGCTACTGGGATCCGCCACCGCGCGTTTTACTGCGCATGCCCAGATCTCTTGACGCCGATAGATGGCGCCACATACTGGATGTCGGCACAAAGACCTGCCGCGTCGGGACCAATCAGATTGACCGCCCCGCCCACACGCGGTAGAGAACCACGGTGGCGGATCGCGGATAACGGTAAGCTAAATCTCTCTAATGTTGTTAATAGAGAGTTTTAGCTTACCGTGATCAGCCACCGCGCGTTCCACTGCGCATGCCCAGACTCCCCTTGACGCCGATAGATGGCGCCACATACTGAATTTCGGCACATAGACCTGCCGCGTCGGGACCAATCAGCTTGTGCGCCCCGCCCCGCCCACGAGCGGTGTAGGGTCACGGTGGCGGATCGCGGATCACGGTAAGCTAAATCTCTCTATTAGTTCGCTGCCGCGGTGCTTCTGCAATCGTGTTTTTGATGGTACCTAAATTAGAAAGATCGCCAAACCGAGAAAGCCGCTCATACGCTCTGCAGCAGGCAATCCCGTGACCGCAATTACCAACGTGCTACCGCTTGCTTGCTTCGGGTTTTCTGCAGTAGATGGCAGCACTTTTGCATAAAGTCTATCGCTGTGTTAGCTTTACTAGGTACGTTGACCTTGAGTAGCAGCATCCTTTAAAGAAGTTCGTCGTCCACACAGGGTCATAGGATGAGCAAACCTGTACAGATAAGTTTAGATTGACCTTTGCACGGATGCAACAGCGCTCTCATACGGAAACGCAGACTGATAAGCTGATCGCAGAGTGGGAAGCGGATGCCGGCATAATGAATATCGAGGAAAATCAAAATGCAACCTTTTAGTGCATGTTGCGTTTTCGAAGATCCACAGCGTTGAGATGAAACGCCCTAAAAAGGGCGTCTGCAATTCTTTCTAAAACAAGAAAACCTTAAAATAGTGCCTCTTTCGCCTTAAACCTTAAAAACCATGCCTCTTTCAGACGAGTTACTTCGTCTCGATGGCTCGCAGCGGATCAACTTTCTTCACGCTTTTAGGATAAACGCCTCGCTGTCCTCCCCTCGCAATTTTTCTCTTTTCGAAGCCGCCTTTTCAAGCTCCCGCACTAAGCACCCATCGCGCCATTACGCGAGCCGGGCAGAAAGAGGGCGTTTAAGCGAAAAGAGGGAGATGAAAAGAAGCGAAAGAGGGTGCACTGAGCGCACAGGGCCCGCCCAAGCGCTCGCATCTCAACGTCGTCTCGAGCTGCTCGCACGCAGAAACTAGGAAAACAAACCTCGACTCTGCAGAGTAAAGCTATGCGGCTCCGGTGGTTCCGAGGCTAATTAAGCGACGAGCTGTTTAGCGACATATGTAAACAAACAAGGCCCTCTGTCACGGCGAGGGTAATTAAGAGGCTTTTTACCCCGCTGTCGCCACAGCTCTTGTTTTTCTTTCGCCCTTTTCTTTCTTCTCGTCGTCCATTTCTCCGCCGATTCTTCATTGTTTCGCCTGCCGCTTAGTGGCGCGAAAAGTGTCGATTTCAGCCCATCTAGGCTATCGCCCTTCCCCCTTCGCCATTTCGGTACTAAGGCCCTTGGCGTTTCCTCTTTCAGTGGCTCTTTATCTGCCTATCAGTCTTCGTCCTGCTCGGTCACCTATACGTGTTCAAAGATGGTGCTATCTTTATTTTTCCTCGGCATGGAAGGAACGGAAGATGGCTTGCGGATACTCCGAGCACTTTTCCGCCCACTGAAAACAAGACCATACGGGCATACTGTACACAGCGTCTCCGGCAAGCGCCTGCTTAGCTCGCAGAAAAGATAGTTGGGATCGATCCGAGCATTTTCTCTCTGCTCCCTCGCGCCACTGTTTCCCGCTGTACTCGCGGTTTACTGCTAGCAATTATTGATGGCGGCTCGATAATGAAGAGGCTCGCAAGAGGCTATCGGTCATGCAGTGCCGGTCTCAGCACGCCGTGCCCAGGCGCTTCGGCATGCGCTGATGATGAGCGGCTACGCTGAGTTTTTTGTTCAGTGCACTGATCTCGCAACGTCTTTGCGCCCACGGTTCTGCTTCGTTGTTCGAGTACCAACAAAGGAAAGCGGTGCTTTTGTGATGCGTGCTTGTGACCTTTCCAAGAAAAGTTGACGACTGTGCTGAATAGAGAACCGCAGCAAGTACGTACCAAGGACACGTGGTTGGTTGCGCTCCATATGGCTCGTTTTGTGGCACATCATTTTTACGTGTGAGGAAACTGGGGTATATTGTAAGACACTGTTATGAACATAGTGGGAATGGTATAAGCTTGCGATACGAACAAAATCTTCCTTTAAAGATTTTCCTGAGCTTGCTCCGAGTAGTTAACCAATATGCACGTGTTTCGCCCTATTTCCGAGGAAATTCTATAGCGTTTCAAGAAAACGTTTTAAACGCATTAATTTGAACGGTCTAATCTCCCGATGCGTACCAAAATTTTCTTTTTAAACTTTGCCTTGCGCTCGCACAGAGAAATTAATATAAGACTGGCATAGAAAAAACAGTGGGGTTAATTTGCCACTATAGATAGCAACAAAATAGAGGCGCTGCGAGACATCATCTGCGGATACTTTTATTGGTGAAAAAAAAACCAAAAAAGCTATGTTAATAAATGCCGTCTCGTCGAAAACGTGCACTCGTTCTGAATTTCTGAGTATGCCGCCGATGAGACATTTTACAGACACGATTGTATATGGAAAACTGCAGGCTGGCCGCGGCGTAAGGGCCGTTTTATAAAAGTTGTAGAACATGACCTAAAATGACTGTCGCCATTTTCAGTGAGCGCTGCTTTCTCTTGTGTCGCATACATGTGGGATTCGGGTGGAGCGAGACGCAGGATTGGTTAACGTAGAGCAACCTGCATTACCATCTGAATACACTGCACGCGTTTGCCGCTCCACCCGGACGCGAACCCACGGCTAACCTTCTCCGGCTGCACCGATGTCCGGCGATCTCTGCAGTCGCAGTCCGACAGATATCGCAGGGACAAGAGGCAGGAATCGGGGTATCTGAAACATCCATAAAGTGATCACTAGGTGACGTCACCCATTACGAATGAGCGTGATCGAGCTTGGTGGTTGGCCCAATAATAACACTAGCTAATGAAAATGCGTCAGGAGTAATAATGGAATTCACTTGAGTCGGTTTCATAGCTGTCGGGAAGCCGTTCTCAAGAGAAGTTTATTTAAGGTTGGGCGTGGGAGGTCGTACAGTCATGAAACAAGGAGGAAAGTGTGGCTGTTCTCAATCCATTCTTTACCATTTTTGTTTTCTTGTGCTGGAGAACCTAAGTTAACCTTGGAAATCATGGCTCTCCTCTGGCAGTTTCGGATACCAAGGCGTTGCGTTATTGCGGACTATTCCATGCACCGGTCGTTTTAAGCACACAAAACTTTGGACTTTGGTCGGCAAGAACTTTGGTGCAGTACTTTGGTCGGCAAGAATCAGGAACCGTTTATATTGTCACGCGCCTTCGCAGAACATCGACTGAAGGAGAAAATCAACGGTCGGACAGGTCGGTAGACAAAAAAAAAAACAGAAAACAGCAAGGGTTAGAAGGTCGTTTGTAGTCGCGGTCCTGCTTCGATCGATTCCTCTGCAAGCCCCCTGTGCGTACTGAGCACGTAATATTATGCTTTATAGGTCAATGTATATATGCTTTCCTTGCCTGTTGTCCCCAGCCATGCGCTTCTCCATATTTTTCATTCCCTCCTCTCTTTCTCTTAATCCGTTTCCAGAGAGCGCCTCCTGCCATATCTTCAGAGGGCACTGCAATAAATCAGCGCTCATCTTTGATTATCTAGCTGTCAATGGACGGGCCGGCTATCTTGTTTCATGCATCTATACGCGTGAGCCTGTACCACCGTTCAATAGTTTGCTGGTTGTGGGCTCTCGAAAAAAAATTTGCTGTAGTCTAGTATCGCGACCTAGTCGCATCCTATTGTCACCAATGAGCAGGTCATGGGCGTCCTTTTATACCTTGACACATTTCAGACGGCAATTTAATTGACTCCGCTGAAATATTTTTTCCTTTCATATTAGCGTCCCGTAAACTTTTGGTCGAAACAGTGCATGCGTGTAACAAACAGCTTTTGCCAAAGTACTTCGTTATCTTCGCATCAAGGCAACTGTGGGTCTCTGTTCTGGGGTGCTTCAAACACTCTGGGCAGCGGGAAAGAAGACTTTATTGTTACCTCCTCAGCTATATAGCTCACAAACCATTTGGGAGAAGACAGAGGAGCAGTGCATTGCTAGAGTACTGCAGCACCGGACACTGTGCATAAACCCAACTTCTTTGCCCTAGAGCCGCTCTTGTGAATGACTGGAGGTCGTTATGCTAGTCTCTGCTTTCCAACATGCATTGCCAATTGCTGTGATGATCATTTCCTCACTTGCTGTGGCGCTCATTCTGAGCATTCCTGAGGGGAGGCCATATTCTCTTGGGTGCAGGCTGTGTCCGCGTGGCGCCATGACTGCCCGGAGCAGCAGCCGGGGGACGCTGGTGCGGACGAGGAGCAGTCTCACCGCCAGCAGGAGGATGAGGAAGAGCGGCTGCGCTGGCTTTCGCAGCTGCCGGCGGCACGGCACCCCCAGGAGCAGAACTTGGAGGTGACGCTGGCCTCGCAGCAGCTCCAGCTGCGCGTCTGCCGGCCCGTGCAAAGGGGCGAGGCCTTGCTTGCCTGGTTCTCCCGCGAGCTGGCCGACCTGCTCAGGCTGCCCGCGGCGCCGCCGCCACGCAACAGCGGCAACGCGCACGGTGCGTCTCGAAACCCAGCTGCGTGCACGCGTGCCTTTTAGTGCAGCAGCGGACCCCCCCCCCCCCCCCCTCCATATCCAAGGAACCAGTTTAGTTCCGGCACTGCAGAGCTTCATCATCATCATCATCATCAGCCTCACTATACCCACTGCAGGGCGAAGGCCCCTCCCATATTTCTCCACTTAACCCGGTTCTGTGCTAGCTGCATCCACTTGACCCCTGCGAACTTCTTAACCTCATCCGCCCACCTAACTTTCTGCCGCCCCCTGCTACGCTTTCCTTCTCTTGGAATGCAGAGCTTACTGAAGAACAATTGTACTTCAGGTTAACACGTTTAAAAATGGAGTTATCTCTACATCCGTTCTCCCGGGTAGTGCATACAAGGCTACGCAGGGAAGAGGATATGTGATATTATGGTGATGATGAATTTTAAAACGCGATGACATCTTTAGTCAAGGGGCGCCAATGCAGGGGTCATTTTCGTCTCTACAGATTGTGGACAGAGACTAGAGCACTGCACGGGCCTGGATTTGAGGCTCGCAGCCTCAAGCCCGAGCCCAGGCCGCAAAGTTCAGATGAGGGCCCGGGCCTGCCCCCCGCTCGTGCGTAAAAATTCCAGTTCTTGCAGGTAAATTACTCACTGTGAACAACTGAAAACAAAACAAACAAAAAAAAACTAAAGAAAGAAACTCAGTCTGCGTTGACCCTTGAACAAATTTTGTTAACACGAAAGAAACCATAATGTGGCGCGTTCGTCCAGCCAGATATTTGAACAATGACCTCGTAGATACACTGAGATAACTTAGAACTACGAAGTTCCAAGAGCCACATGAAAAGGGTTGCATACATGCGTAATATATTACTTTTTTTTTCTTAAGGTTTTTGATCAGTTATATTGCATGGCCGAGATGTCTAGATATTAATTCAAGCACCCTCGCAGCCATTGGAATTACTTTTTTTTTCAATGAACATAAACTGGTCGCTGTTCAAGAGGCAAAAAGCAAAGGGCCTCGAGTATTTCGTAGCGTGTGTGAAGACCTATTAGTGCCTCAGACCAGTGCGTTCTTTCTCAATGCATTTTTAATAGCTTCCAAATGTGTTACGGGAAAAGGAAAAATCCACATGGAAATGAGACCGACGGCCTTTTATTCCAACTGAATAACAAAAGATAATATTCTATCCACGTGATGAGTTACAGTGCAAATATATATGTAACGTGAGCCGTGCTTTAAAAGCAGGGAGGGTTAGCAGGCAGTATTGTACCTGTCCCTGCATTAGTAAAAAATGGCGCGTGTGTGAGATACGGCAATACAAATCCACATTAGCTCTGACTCAGTGTGTTCACAAGCTCCAGTTAAGCAAAGGGGGAGGCTTGCAACGTTAGGGAGGCGATAAAAGATTGCTTGAATCACTAACTGCTTCGGAACGCTATAATTAAGCGCATATGCGCATACCTATTCCAAATCTGTTGACAGGTAACAATGCCGACATCCTTTATCCAGTGTTTGACGGTGTGTTAATATCTCAAGACTGCTCTAAGCCAAAAACAAATGTAAGTTAAAGATTTTGTACACAAGCCTACGGCCACCGAAGCCGTGTTGGGACAATTTCATAGGTAATCAAATAAATTTAAATGACGTTTAAAAACTTAGAAGCATTTGGATGATGATGACACAAAACAAAAGAAGTAAAAGTATGCCTGAAACGCTTCATATTTTGTGTAGACAGGACTAGAGTAACACCACACATACGCTACATATTCTAATAGAAAACGAGAAGGTTGTCACTAGTTTCACGCTTCAAACATGGCGAAAGATTAAATAAGAGAGGGCGAGAGGGTTGTAAGTTAGCGCCCGTCCTGTGTGTCTCGCTGTGTCCTTGTCTTTTTAGCGCTATGCACCAATCGAACCATCACCAACTCGCCCACGCTTCCACTCTTGCAGAGGGCACTCCCATAGACCCCAGCGACTCAATCGACTGTAGCGCACCCAGCGGTGGGTGAGAACAACCGGTGCACAACGGATACTTCCGGTTCCAGTCTCACTGGCGCGAATTTTAAATTGCTTATGCGCCGTCCAGTGGATTTTAGCGCACCCAAGCAATTGGCCCACACTTCTTGGTTCTGTTTCACTGGCGCAAATTTCGAATTGCTCTCGCGTTACCTATGTTTGTCTGTGGCCTGAGGTGGATAGAATGTCTCATTTAATTCCTTCTGTGAATTTCGTCGTCCCAAAATTATTTTGAATGTAAGATGTACAGAAACGTGTACTTATGCAGGCGTGGATTCATAAATCAACAAATGTTCTTTCTGTATGGTGCGATTGTCTAATGTTTGGAGCAAGTAGTCATTCAGCATGCAATATTTATTAAAGAGACGGAGTGTCAAGGAACCTTTTTATTTCAGGGCAAGGTGAAAAATGAGCACAACACCTGGGCACAAATCAAGACCAACGTGGCGGAGAAAGACTCGATAGAAAGGCAGCTGTGTTCCTTAACATAATCAAATCTGAGTAGATATAGTAACAAAGAGAACACAATTAAAAAAAAAGTAAACACATCGCTAGTTCTTGTAGCAAAAAAATTAAGACAAGATAGACATGCTCAATGCATGCGTAATGCTTTGCAGCTGAGCTGGTACAGAGATTGAAAAATAAATGCTGCTCCAATGTCGGCAGCCCGTTTCCTTGTTTTATGCACCACTTTGTCAAAAGTTGAGTATTGTGTGACAAGTCAATCATCTTCAGCAGTCCATATATCATGAAGAGAAAGGAACATAGTGCTCACTGTCCTGCTGTCCCATGGTATGCGGGAGAAACTAGTTCCTGGCTTCTTGTGCATTTTGTCGTTGTTCTGGCACCATGACACAGAGCAGTAGCTGCCGTAGGAAGGGCCGCCGGACGGCATAGCAGAATGGTCTGAAAAATGTCAATACACGCACATGTTATTTTCAATTACCAAACCATATTCACAAGTTATAACAGTATTAAAAACTTTTTTGAACACAGTAGAAAAGTGCTCCGCCATACACAAACGCTGGCATGACACACGTAATAGAATTTGACGCTAAATAGGAGTTGACGACCGGCGCAGATAAAGTATACCCGAAATATGCCAATATGAGCCCTTTCGGGATTTGAAATACGTGTCAATTCAGCGCCTGCGCAAAAGAATCTGCCCGCAATTGTCAGAGTAACAAACAGGCTCGGGGTTTCATGATTGCACACGGCTTTGCCCTTAAGCTGCACCACGAAATAAGTGCGTTCTAGCCCCTAATCCCATCCCCTTACTTTTGTAATTGAACCTGCATGGGCGCCGCGCTTTAAATGCCGTACTGCACCTTATGAAAACAACCCACTGCGATGAAAAACACAACACTAGCCTCTGCTGTCTATGTCGGGGTTTTCAGGCAGAAAAACAGGCCCCACCTGTTGCCCAGCAAGCGAAAAGTTGTTTGGTGCCCCATAGGAATACCGAGGTGACAGAGCCGACGACTTCCGTCTTGTATATTTATTCAATAAATTACATTTTTACACGTATGTTAAATAGTGTCCTTGAAGCATAAGGTAATTATGCAACAACAAAAAAGTTATACGCTTGAATTTAAAAACATTTTTTTCCCCCGTTTGTGCTCTCCGTAATTGGGTGAGAATACTAGACACCTGCGTAGTTGTGACGTACTTCCTGAGGCTAGTTGCAGCCGAGTGTCCTCTCTTTATATCTTTTTTTTTTCCCTGTGCACAATCAACGTTCCTGAATTACTAAGCAGGGGAAGCAGAAATTTCTTTCGGTCCTAGCGTTCGTGGCTGGAACGCACATATATTTTCGTGCAAAATGCGAGAGTCAAGGAAACCGGCTGTGCTGACTTTTGCACCGCTGCAGCAAATCTGCAGTGTTTTCACAGGAATCCGGCCGTGGTGCAAATATCTTTTTTTAATTCGGTAAGAGCTTCTTCTGGCTCAGTAGCATAGCGCCAGTTTCGGAATTTGTCAGAAAGCCTGCCGCGTTTGATTAGATTTGAACTGGAAGTTCAACGGCACTTTTCTCCTCCTCAAAGAAAGATGAACGCAGCCGAGGCAACGCTTTATAAGCTGTGTTTTAAGTTAAAAATAAACCAACAAAACCTTGTCTACCAGCGGGGAGTGGAACCTCTATCCTTTGGATCCCCAGCCCACCGCTGTACCATGCGCCATGCCCCGGATCGTGAAACGCTCTTCGTAATTCCCCTTGTCTACAGTGAGAATGATAGCGGGATACCGCGAGTGACTGATACGGCGCCTTTCCTTTCCTATAGACGAATTACAGAACGCCGGTGAAATGCTGGTTGTGTTCGACAAGGGGCGCGCGATCTACCTTCACGACAGGTAGTGACGTCACAAGGCGATTCATGCATATACGAAGCTGACCCCACCGGGCGTTCGATTCAGGCGTTCGTGCGGCATTTCATTTGCCGCTTCCTCGAACGCCGCGCCACACAGCAAACATAAGCAGATCCGGATGCCTAGGAGGAGTTAGTACAGGAGGCATCAGCGGTGTTTGAAACCGATTACAGGATAGAAAAGGCGCAGTATCTGTCACAATTCTCCGCGGACACATGTACCACGCCGTAAAGGGAAGGAGGGAGGTGGGAGTGAAAGAGGAGAGAGAGATAGAGGTGCCGTAGTAGAGGGCTACGATCCACCGCGCTATAATGGCTTTCGCCTCATCGCACTTTAGTGATCCAAAGTGCCCTCTACAATTTTTGCTGGGCTGCCTGTGAAAATATATGCAAGGAGTTTTTTATTATTATTATTTCCATGAAGTGCTAGACTACCAGCAGCAAAGTTACTACGTTTTTGCCTCTAGTTTGTAGCTGGCCTCCTTGAACGGTTCCAGAAACTCGTACCATTTTCAGCACTGCATTGCTAACCTCCTCAAGCAGTCGGTTACCTCTCTAGTTCAAAATATTTTCAATGGCGTACTGCTGCGCCGAAATTGACTTTATCGTCACAACCTTCGTGTTCTATCTGGTGTTTTGCGCTTGCATACTCCGTGGGGGAAGCTCACACAAGTCAGGAAGCTGTCGAGCAAGAAAGCGACATCAAATGTTATCCAGGACATCGTATTTATTTACAGGCACAATGATTCAAGCTCACGTAGGCCTACAGCGTATTGATGGCATCCCTTTTTTGATTCCCAATCTGTTTCATTCCTTGCGGCGAAATCGCTAGTGAATAGCGCTAGGCTCTTAAATTCCCACTAGCTGAGGAAATGAGCCCTTGCAATAGAGAAGGAGAGCTCTTTCAAATCATCACTCCCCTTATCGACGGTCGCAGTGCAAGAACCTTCTTTTATTGGTGAATGAATATCAGGGGTTATTGCCTCTCGAACTGCGACAGTTGATTGAGAAACTTCTTGTGGCCCGGACGCGGGAGCACGTTCTTGGCGGGCACTATGGCTTTATTGCAAGCATGTGACTACTGTAACACTTCAAGTGTACTTTACATCATACAATGATAAATCAATACCCGAACAATGTCCTCTGTTCAGGTCCCAGTCCGACCATGGCCCGGGCCCGGAAGTTCAAGCGTGGACCCGGCCCACACTCGCTGAAGCTTATTTTCCGGCCCGGGCTTTCAGGCCGGCTCTAGCCCATGCAAAGCTTTAAAGAGACACATTTTCCAAGCAAATACCCTTCCCCCGCCTCCTCCTCCCCCAAAGAAACCGAGTGGGAGGAAATGTTATACTTGTTGAGAAACAGGCGGGTACCTGATGATATTGAAAACCCGCATGCAGGCCGGATTCTAAGCCACTAGACCACCGCCGAGGTCCATCTCTGCTACACAGGTGGACTCGAATGAGTGGGAAGATTGTGGACTTCTATGTCAGCTACCGTTAAGATTCGCGTCTCTCGCGGCTCCTGATCGGTTACGCTGTTTCAGAGACTTGACACGTGATTATTTACTATTCTTAACACTTTTGCCTCTTTCGGAGCAAGGATATTTTATACGGGACGGACACCCGAGTCGCCCTATATAGCTGCAACTTCTTTAACGATTGAAGAAGCAACGTTTTGTGGGCACTGTTTCCATCGGGTAATTTCAGGAGGGCAGCCTGCTCTAAACGAGACACGGCGACATCTCCTCCAAGTTCGTCATGAGGGTTTTCGGCGCCCGGTCACGGCATATCGACGACGTTAGGGCTTATAAAGTTGATGCAACAAAATTTATTGCAGTGTAAACCTTACCAGTGGCTCAAGCCAGCACAATAACCGAGACATTATTCCAAGCGTGGCCGCAAAATTTTGATCCTTATTATGTTCGTCGGCAGACCCAGGGACCTGATTTGTTAGAGAAATATAAATTGCCCAGGCTTTCTCTCTCAGCGCAAGCAGCCGTTAATTACAGCCGCTGTGGCTCGAGGTTCAACATGAACGATTAGAGCGGACTAAGACACAAAATTGTTTCAAGACCTAAAGGACGGTGTTTTTGTCGTCATATGGCATGCATACAGTTTGGTTGTATGCCTTACGGAATCAAAGAAGGTGCGCACGGCAAGCGCATAGCATCTGCGCACACTGTACGTGAACGGTTGTTGCGCGCACGCAGGAGGTGCTGTCGGAGAGAAGCCGTACCGGTGTCCACTGTGCAGCGACGCTTTCGCCAACCCTTACCCTGTGGTGTCGCACCTCATGTACCGCTGTCCGGCGAGGCACCACGCTGCATCGGCCGAGGCACAGCTTCAAGCGCCGCCGCCCACGGTGCCGCGGCGGGCGAACGACGCCACGCCGGAGCCCGCGGCCGCCGTGGACGCCAAGCCGAGGGCGCTGGCCGCTCTTCCGACCACCAGGAAGGTCAAGGGCTTCGATATCGCCTCGCTTACCGACTGCTGTGGGGGCACGGAAAACAAGCATCAGCCGGCCAACGCCAGAGATGTCAAGGTGGCGCTGGACAGGTACTCATCAGCTCTTCCAAAAACGTTGATTTCCCTGTGCGGGCTACCGCTGTCGACTGCGTATGTCGAGCGCATTCCCAAACTGTAAAATGTAGAGGGCACCATAGTCCCGACTCATCCGACGGCGTTTTAAACGGCGACTTGGCTACTAAAGCACCTTGTAATCCAATCAAAGGGGTAAGGCATTCTTGTGGGTAATCGTAAATTATTCGCTCGGCGTTAAAACTAGCAGAAGACGAGAGAAAAAAAAAATTCATGGACTTAAGCAGCGTTTTATGATTAAAAGCAAATCACAATTAATGCCCAGTTACATGCGCGGTGTAAAACGCAAAGAAAGAAGAGAGAAGTAATAGGCTTGCGGGTTTCCGAATGGTGTCACAGATGTTCAAAAGCAGGGAACTAGCTGTTTGAAACACATGGACAGGCCTCTGAGGCGCTTTTTAATTGTAAGGGAGCTGTGGGATATTATGACATACTGTTAAGCACACGTTAATGAGAACGGTTGAAGCTTCTGGCTCGTGGCACAATTTTGCTGTTAAAATTTTTGCTGCGCTCGCAGTGAGTAGTTAAAACTAACACTTGGCACTAATGAGCTGTGTTTTTTTATATAATTCTGAGGAACTGTGGAACATTTCAAGGTACTTTTCATGAACACATTTATAGAAATTGTCTACTCTACTTATGCGTGCCACATTTTTGCTTCGAAAGTTTGACCTGCACTCACAAAGAGTAAATAAGACGGCCAATGAAAACCGATTGATCGCGTTCTTCTTTAAATGAATAGCAAATACTGAAAGCCTGCCGATTGGTAATTTCGGGTATATTTATCGTTATTATGATATTGAAAAATATGTTCAAAAAATTCCTTTAAGAAACCCTTTCTCAGAAGTTGACCAATATTTCTGGGTATAAGAATAGAGACTGTTCGAAAATACTAATTGCGTTTATACCCGTTACCTCGCATATTTTTCGCTGGGTGGCATTAATTATCTTCTCCACTGCACTGTTGCCAGTTCAGAAAAACGCTAACGCTCATGGGCTTCATGACTCTAGCACCCTGGCTTCGTCTTTTCGCACACTTAGTAACATCTGCTCCATGAATACAATTTTAAAATATCTATACTGTTGCCACTGTGCATGTTTTGTGTTTTAGGAGCATTAAACAGTGCTTATGAAATTAGGAAAATTGAAGGGAGGCTAACATTCGATTGTAAAGTGTCATTTGGGCCGTACTTTTTACGCACCGTGAAGGGCGTGGCTGCGGCGACTAAGCTACTCCCGAGAAAGTTGCAAACTTCCTCGGGTAAGGGACATACAATTGCTTCTTCTTCGCTTTTTTTTCTGTAAAAGTCAGGTTTCGCATATTTATTGATAGACCATTCGCGCCAGTTTCTTAGCATCATCACCATCGCGGAATGTCATAAGGAGAACTCACCGACAAAAGGGATGAAACAACGCTACAAACGGGACAGAAGATTTCTGGTGTCTAAGCCGACTAAAGTTGCTGAGGCCTCGTGGCTCCGAAGCCTGCAATAGCTCAGAGAAAGCTAGGTTATCCTTTTGAGCGTGACATTTACCAATAATTACAATCAGATAGAGAAGCTAGTAACATTGTGTTCACATGTAAAAAGTCTCTGACGCCATCCGACGTCTGAAGCTGCAGCATTAGCTAATTGTGTCCCAAGTAATCCTTCCCTAGAAAAATGGGTGCTCACTTTTCTAACTCACCGTTATTAGTATGTATGCCCTAAGTTGGCTTTATCCTGTCCAGTTAGCGTTTCATCCGGCTTTCCACTAAGCTCCGTCTAGGTCCACGTTTTCTGTGTGAATGCTAAAATGTGCAATTGTATGAATGTTTATTACATGTTATAATTTTTCCTTACGCCCAGTGCATCTTTAATCGCATTACTGACACTTTCTAGTATTAACGCTTTCCACTTTCTTGTAGATGGTGCAAGGATTGCAAAATTAATCTAAGCTCTTTAAAACTGATTCATCATATGTTTGGACACTTATCTTGCGCCCTTCGTACGTACTGATTTCACGGTCTGAATTTACGAAGAGTATCATGATATAAATATATCCACTCTCACTTTTCTTAAACGTCCTTGCTGAAACACTGAAAAAGGATATGTAACAAAGGTTTTAAATCTCTCAGATGCCTGCATCGCGCATTACGTATAGCCCAAAAAGAAAACGAACTGTTAAGGTAAGAAATGTTTGTGTGCTCCATTGTTTATCTCTTGAAAAGTCTTTCTCTTGGAAAGTAACAATCAGCTCGCAAGTAATCAGTGCACTTAATCTTTCACAAATATGACCGAAATTCCCCCCTTTCTCTCCACTGTACAGCTATAGATGTCTAACGCCGTCACCTTCCTGTGGCATAGAATGTCTGAAATTACTGCACCCGCTGGCTCATTATGCATGTCAATAAATATTTACTAGAACGTCAACAAACCTGCCTTCGCTAGTGGTTCCTAGCCTTATAGCCACTACAATACCCTTTTCCTTTGACTATTGAGCTATGCAATTTAATTCCTGGAGACCCGTTTGTTACCGATGCATAGTTTGGTAATATTTTATTTTCCGTGCTCCCAATGTGCTCGAGATTCCCAGCGTTCTCTTTTCTATGGCCCGATGACGATGGTGTCGTATACGTAAATAAATAAATAAATAAATAAATAAATAAATAAATGAATAAATATTCCACAGCAGTTCGTTTTCATCACTTTTGCGTTTAAACATAGCGCTCTTGCGCTTCGCAGAGCGCTTTTTGCAAAAGGTGTTATAAATTTGCACTGATATCAAATTAGAAGTGCTACTCGAGTGTAAAGCCATCGCTGGTGCAGATCTCTTCACACTGTTCGAGGAAGAAAAGAAATACTCGCTTTTGTCTAGTCAAGCAGCTTTTATTTACCCCTTAGCACAAGATTGCTTGCCTCAATCTAAGCATCGCTGCATTGCTCATAGTCCGCTACCTCTCTAACAGGATGGCGCGGGGTGAGGCCGCAACGGCCTCTCCAACAGCGCATTCGCCGGCGGCGCCGTCCGAATACGCTGCTGCGGCCTGCGTTCCCGACGACCTGTCCTTCAAGCGGCCTTCTAAGAAGCGCGCCAGGGCGGAAGACGACGCTGCCGCCACAGCACCGCCTTCGAGCGCCTTCAAGAAAGTCGACAAAACTGACAGGCAAGTGACTGCCGAAGATGACAGTTGGATTTGCTTTTCCTGTTACGCCAAATAACACCAACACACAAATATTCTTCTAAGGAATTAGCATTTTTAATGCCTGTTCCTTGTGACTGTACTAATGACCATGATGTCAAAAGGAATCTTGTATTTTATTGAGTGGCATTCGGCCTTCAAAACGGCATATGCGTAAAAAGTATCCCTAAGTACGCAACTTTAAAACTAAGCAATATCGTGTGAACCGGTGTTTCTCTTGACACGCGCACAGGTCTCCTCCCGGGCTCTCCCCGGTGGCCGGCGGCTTCCCGTTCGCCTTTCCATACGGCCTGCCACCGTCTAGTCCTCTGTGCGCACAGTTTCCGCTCCTGCCCGTCTTCGGGCCCCTCCTGGACCCAAAGGTTGAAGACGACGCCGTTTTCGACAAGAGCAGTTCGGCCGCCAGCAACAACTCCGCAGCCGCCGCTGCTGCCGCCGCCGCCGCTGCAGCTGCGGCACGGCGATTCCTCCCGGCTGCCGCTGCGGCAGCCGCGGCGGCCGCTGCGGCACAGTACCCAGCTGCTGCTGTGCTACCGTACCTTCCACCGTCACTGGCGGCACTCTCTCTACCGTCTCAAAACTGGTGCGCCAAATGCCAGACAAGCTTCCGCATGACCAGTGACCTGGTGTATCACATGCGGTCGCACCACAAGCGGGAGCCCGACCCAGCCAAGAAACGGCGGGAGGACAAGTTACGTTGCCACATTTGCCACGAGAGTTTTCGCGAGCGGCATCACCTCACCCGGCATATGACGTCGCACCAGTGACCTGGCGGCGGCTATTGCCCCTGTGAGTGGGCGAACAGTTGTCATTTTGACGCGTTTCGGGGCCACTGCGGTGCCGGAGTGCGTCTTTGACGGTATCTGCGAGAGAGGAACATTCGGCGTCGTGCGCGAGACAGATTTTTGTTGACGTTGAAAGCGCGCTGGCCTGAGTTGTCATCTAGAAGCCGGCGTTCTGAACCCACAAGCAGCCCTTCGCCACTTGCTGCAGCGCGCTCTCAGCGGCGTTTATGGGTGGTGATGGACAGCGTGAATCCGCGAAGCCTGAGTGATTGCGCGGCGCAGGAAGCCGCGGTCGCCGGAGCTGCCTTTTTAGCGCCACGGCGTGCGTTGGAAATCAGCGGAACGTCTGTGGGGTACCTTGCCAGCGGCCAGCCACGTTTGCGGTGGCTTGTTCCTATTAGTCTTTGTGGTGTTGCTCCTGGTGACTGTCCTCGCGCTGGCATTAATTAACTCCACGATCTGATATCTCCGGGGCATTCTCAAGCGGATGGCAGACTTCCTACGTGGCCAGTGGTAACATCTAGTCATCTTTTCGTTGTCTCGTGTGTTTTCCGTGCTACAAAAATATCTTGGGCTGTGCTGTTCTGCTGCTGACATTGAGACTGGATGGAAAAAGCCAGTGACCTTGCTTTTACTGCAAAAATTAGGCTGTTGTGCAGGGGGCCCGCCAGTACTCAAGAGTACCGCTGGAGCCTTCTTTTGTGGACCTGCTGAGTTGGTATTGTGTAGTATCTCTCAGCGTTGTTGGGAAGGAATACTGTTTTTCTTTGTGGAATTTGTTTTGGTTTGTAATTTTAGTGGTCATACACTCGTTTGTTTTCCTTTTTGCTTCAGATGATACGTGGTGCGTACATCTGCGATCAGCGGGACGATTTGCATCATTCGCATGCAGAGCTCTGGTGAAATGTTTTTAGGAGTTAATTTTTTTTGTTACCGCACTAGATGGTGTCGGGTTGTGTTATGAAAACTACGTCGAGCCATGACGTGAAAGACTTTGCCTCCATTCGGCTTCCAGTCCATTGTTTTAGCAAGAAACGGGGTAGATGTAAGCGCACTTGAACATACGATCAAAAGGTCTTTAGAGCTGCTGTGGGAACGTTGTCAGCTTTCCTTTTCGTTGCAAATTCGCTATCATATCGGCGCATAGGATGTTGTTTCTTAGCTAACGTACCCAAAATACCAAAGTAACGTCGGGCTTTGAACAAATTGTTTGCTATCAATGAAGGGCTGTCGCATTTCTTTCCTTTTTGAGAAAACAATGAGACTGCGGTGATATATAACACATGCGCCAAATAAAACATTGGGCATAACGGCGAGCAACTGCTGCATTACAAAAGCTAAAAAATGGTGGCGGATTAAGATTAAACAAACCAATAAAACAAAACGACTAAAACCAAAATATTATCTGCTTCTTCATCAGCATTTTTTTACCTCATTCCACGCAATGCATTACTTTACAGCGGATGAGTATTTGACTTCTATCACTGCTAGGGCGTTAGTGTAATTTAGTGACTCCTTTGACGGCGTTAGTCAACCTTTATCGCTTGAACTTCAGTAAGCACGCTGAGGCTGGGGTTATGCATCTTTGCTAAGCAGATGACTGGCGTACTGTCGTCCTGTGCAGGCAGGTATTCAGTAATAAGAAGAAAACTGCCCATTCCGCAGTACAAAATTACGCATTTTTCACAATATAGCATGCGATTTTGCCTCCTGGAAGCTGATCTTCTGGCAGTGCAATGTTTGCAAGGATACTTTGAGAGATAGCGACAGTCATAAACGGCATTCATTGGGACGGCGACACTTTTTTAAAGCGCTTTCTATGAGATAGCGGGAAAGTGCTTAATTGCATGCCCACAATCGTGAAAATTCTATGTGGTTGTACTTGCACCTTCCTATTCAATGCTTTCTGTCGCCAATTTTTGTGCAATCCCTCCTCTTTCTAGAGACGTGCTTTGCTTCCTGCGCAATATGTACCCGTTGATGAAGGCGGGTCGGCCTATTTATTTATTTATTTTTATTTATTAGGCCCCTTATTTATATTTATGTATTTACTTCTGTGCCTACATTACCAGCTCTTAGTTTTTCGCTCGTGAAAAGAGCCTTTGAACGGTATTCTGTGGCCAGTATTGTGATAAAATGTACAATGGTTTTGCTGCGAACTTCTTTTTTTTTTTTAATCGCCTGTCTTTAGCAGATAGAGGATCTGGGCAGGTTGCCATGTCCAACTTTTCGGACTGCTGGCGAACATACCCATTAAAGCTGCTCTTAAATGAGGAGGACAAAAGTTAGATTTGATTGTTGCTGACGTCTGCGCAACTAAGAAACCAATGTTTCCTTATGCTGTGCGGATGTTCCTTCCCGGATTAATGCGGAGTCAACTAAAAGCTGATACGTTTACTAAGTGGGCTCCTTGCATTGTGACCCTAGCAAAACTATAGTTTAATTGTATCGGAAGCTTAGAATGGCAGGCATTTATAAGGCAAAAGAGAATTCCGCAACTACGCTTTTGTGCAACCAGCCTGTATGTGAACTGTGACCAGGCAGTCTAAAATACTTATGAAGTGCGAGGTTCAGTGGATTCTCGTTCGTACAGAGACATTTTTGAACTTTCATTTTAACATGGGTTCAAAGTCTACTCGACCTAAACAAGCATCTTTGACAAGTTTGGTCATGGACTCGGTGATCGTGGCCCAACGGATGTGGTAATCGTACAATGTTCGGGGAGATTTTCCACAGCTTTGTATGATCACCGCAACTGTAAGGCAGCGCACGGGCTGCGTAAAGCGCAGATATCCTTTTTTTTTTTCGCACTTCAGCGCAGTCTGTCTGTTTTCCAGCACGCCACTTAGTAAGCTCGCCTCCACATAATGGAACCCATTCGACATAGCGGTTTTGAAATCGCACATCAGAAATGAAAATGTGCAGGCCTCGCATTCAAGAAAAAAGAATGATTAATAATAGGACCGGAAGTGAAATTGTTTTTATCCTTGTTTTGCAAGAAAAATTGGCAGGCTGAAGATACACCTCATTCCATACCAACCATTATTAAGCGCGTGCAGTGCAGCTACGAGCTACTATTGCGGGCGGTAAAGAAATTAAGTGGGCGAGAGGTTAACATGGCTTTCACTCGCGTTTGGTACCCAGTGACAAGGGAGTGTGTAACCAGCAGGGCAGTTCAGCGCGAGCAGAAGCCTACCGATAGATCCGGTGGTGACGATTTTATGTTTATTGTGCGTTGGCGGCAACTCGTGAAAACAGCTTGTTTCCCCCAAAAATTCATTTTTAAATGATATATGGCACTGCGTAATGTCCCTCAATTAGCTGGTGCCTATGGTTGTTTATTTTTTTCCTTCTTCTTTAAGGTTCATCTCGAAACTTTAGTGCCAGGTTTGTAAACTTCAAATCACCACTCATCTATGTATGCCAGCTCAGTAATGATTCGTGTTGAACTGAGGAGACATTACCAGCAACGCGGTGTTCTCAGATGCGTACACCATCCTCTTCTGATGCTCCAGACCAACATGATGGCCAGCTGCAGAAGTATTACTCTGCCGAGGACCGTCTGAGAGCTACTAGAGGTGAAAAAACACGTTGTGCAGAGAGAACCTAGCGGGTCCAGTGCCAAACCAAAAATCGTGCAAGTGTTTCGGAGAGCGTTGCAATATTCTACACATCACAGCATAAACACATATACATACAGTATATATATATATATAGATATTGTGTTTCAACGTGCCCCGTGCACAAATTCCGTGTCAAGAGAGAGAGAGGAGACGGCGCGACTTGTGTACGACGACAGCGTATGTCATGGTTTTGAAGGAATAAATATCTCTGTTGTTGGAATACAAGGCCAGAGTCTACTGCGAGTTCTTTTCCCGTTGTAATCGCCGCGTAAACAGTGCTGGGTGTGTTGTGTTGTTGGGTTGTGCAGCGCTGCACAATGCAATGCAGCGCTGGGTGTGAGCCCATTCTCTGAAACGTTCAACACAAGCGGACCAGACCTCACGGACACTGCAGACTGTGCCTGAGTGTTCGCACTGAGGTACAATGTAAGTTTTTCCTCGCCTGATAGCTTTGTGTTGTCCCGCTGCTGTGACAGTGATGAACGAGCCTCGTTGAAAACACGCACACCTGTGTTAGCTTGATCTGGGGTTGCCTAATCTTTGGACACAACCGTTATTCTTTCACTGAGATCCATGGTTGCCATGCGCGTTGAAAAGTTAATGAGAATTGTCAAAGGGTGGAAATTTGGGCGAGTTGGTAGGGATCCATTACGTTTCAGTTGCACACGACGAATCACACAGAAATGCACAGTGAAGGACGAAGCGCTCGTTACAAGCTAATAAAGTTAGCCTTTTAGAAGTTAACCAACCTATAATTATAAAGAAATCAGCGGGAGATAGAAATTCCCTTGATGTGCATTTACAAGCACTCCTACGTTGATTCCGATATCATCGCAATGTAAAGGTATATATAGGTGTTCGAAACTGGATATAAAAAAAAATTATTTTTAAATGGTATGAGCTATAGATGAAATAACTTTACGCCCATGTAATGGGGCAATACAGACATAAAGGAAGATGACAATAGTTGTGGAGCCCGCGCCGCGGCAAGATCCTGAATTGCGCGCCACTTCCACCCTCATCGCCATTCGTTGTCCACGGCTATGATAATGAGGATGGTGTCCGCGGCCTGGGTGGGGGTTGGGTTGAGGTAATGGGGGGGGGGGGGGGGCAGATTGAGTTGACTCGCTAAGGTGGAATATAACGTGGTGCATTACCAGCGCTTAAAGCCTGGCTCCATCGGAGGGTTATCTCTAGTGGTTCGAGCAAAGGAGGAAAGGGAAATAAAGAGGCAAAGAGAAAGCGGCTGGTGGCCTACTTCGCACACCGTTTTTAAGGGGAGAAATCGTTTTTCTCCTCGAGTTTTATAAAATATGTTAATGTATTTTAAACTTACTGAGGAAATGCCGAAACAACAGAGAAGGAATTAATTTTCTGACAACCTCTGACAGAAACAAAAGACAACCTGCTTTGTATTCATACAGTCCTTATACAATATTCGAGCGCGAAGGGGTTTCAGACCCCTCTTAAATGCTGGCAGGGAGACCCCCCTGAATTTAAGTCCAGATCATTACAATGCGCGCATAAGTTATGGTACAGTGCCGGGTGTAGTTTGTAACAGCAAGCTCAAATGGGTACACGCATTAGTTTGTCGCTGCCGTTTCTGCCGTGGTGGATGCCTTTGCCCGCCAGGAAAAGCAGGAGACCTGTGTACGTTCCTCCGATGACAGACTGCAGTCTTCTACGGCTCCTGGTCCTCGGGAGGCGCTTGCACAAGGGACAGCGCGTGCATGCTAGTTCCAAAGAAGGCACTCATAGCAAGCGGTCCATACAAACTGCGTTTCTACTTGTTCGCATTAGTTGCTTTTGAAGAGGTGTCCGCCGCTCAAGCAGGCTTAATTATTAGCGTTAGCAGTGCCATCTTTTCCGTCCTGCCATATACGAAGGGTGTACAAAAAGTATCGCCTTGGATGACATGGTGGCATAGGACCTGAGGATTTTTACCCCGTAGACGAGACCCGTTAAATACCTTCGACATGCTGCTTGTGAGTCTGTAAATGACGTATGTGCAGTTAAAGTAAGGATGGACGGAACTGATCACCATGCTATGGCTCCTTCCGTTGCTTCCAAGGTGGCGGTAGTTGTGTGTATGCGGTCGCGACCAAATCTAGCAGTTGGTCTATTGATTATGCTGATGGTTTTGCGTCCGGGATAGTGAGGTGCGTCAGTGTAGTAAAATTGCTGTAATTTGCAGTAGATGTTACTAAGTGCCTTAGCTCGTGCTTTCCTTGGTTTTGTGTGGTGGATAAAGTGCGTACTTTGCGAAGTGGAATAAGTGCGATTTGTAGTGGTCCTCGATGATTCTTGAGAGTGCTGTCAGGGCGTTGTGGTAGCCTATGGGTAAGGGATATCCGAGGCATTACAGCAAGTAACGTTCGGCGGCGCTAGAAACGCGCTCGAATTGGTTTGCAAGTTAGGCTTGTTTTGATTTTGTTTGGTGTTTAACGCCCCAAGGCCCCTAAGGCTATGAGAGACGCCGAAGTGGAGTGCTCCGGAAATTTAAACCACCTGGGGTTCTTTAACTTACAGTGACATCGCACTGCACACGAGCGCCTCTTCGTTTCGCCTCCATTGAAATGTAGCCGCCAAAGCCGGGACTCGATCTCGCATCCTTGGGGCCCAGTAGTCGAGCGCACTAGCCACTGCACCACCCCGGCGGAGTGGTATGAAAGTATATGGCGGGGAGCTTGTCGGTGGATGTGGATATTGAACTGAATACCTGTTAGAGGCTTCGATAATCAAGTATGGCCAACCTGGTATAGCTTTCTAGGTTTTAGGGTTTGATATCGACAGATGAGCGGCTGAACCGGAACGATGGTGTCAGCCTCCTCGAGTACTTGGTGGTTATTGGACACCCTTGTAATCACCCGAAGAATCTGTTCTACGCCCTGTTTGAGAAGGTTCAAGGTACGTGTAGCTCGGCCATCTTGCGTATGAAGGCCAAGAATACTTAAGCTGGGCGTCATTAGAATGAGATCTATTACTATCCAAGGTTAGTTGAAGAGGGCTTCTTCGAAAAGAGTGGCCTCTTCTTTTGCGGAACAATAAAAGGTGCTCTGACACCTCCTCGAGTACTTGTTGGTTATTGGACACCCTTGTAATCACCCGAAGAATCTGTTCTACGCCCTGCCACATCAGACTTTGACGGCGCTATGGAAAATGCCATACAAACTGCAATCGATCGATATTGTTAATGATTATGCACGATTGCAGTTTGTATGGCATTTTCCAAAGCGCCGTGAAAGTCTGATGTGGCTTACGTCTTCTTCGCACAGAGCATGCCTGACCCATAGATTGCTTTGATCCTGGCGGAGTTTCCGCGTGCCATGGCTGAATCGAGTTGGCGGGAGGACGGATCCTTGTGGCGTCCCTAGTTTCGGCCTGTTAATTGTTTACACGCCGATTCCACTCCCTACTGTATGGTCTTGGGGGAAGGCTCGAATACAGTTGTAGGTGCCCGCTCCACAATGTATGATGGCCAGGTTCGTAAGAGGCCGTAGCTGATCCTATAGAGGCACCCTAGAAATCATGTATCATGATAGCTCGAGAGCTGTACGAGGCATTTGTCCAAGGACCTCTTCCTTAATTTGTGATAGGGAATTTCGCACAGAGAGGCGTGAGTTGTGAGCGGGAAGACAAGCTCTGCATGGGGGAAGGCCCCTGCGTTTTAGGGCCCCTTTGTTTTTGGGTGATTTAGTATGACGTGTTCGAACAGTTTGTACAAAAATGAAGTAAGCGAAATCAGGCGTGGGTTGTCAAGGTTGAGTGGTTTTTCTCGTTTCGGGTTGTAGATGATTTCTGTGTGCTTCAACTCAGCGGTCATGCTACCACTCGAACAATTCTGGCTGGAGTGGTCAATGAGGGCTTGAAAGGAGGCTACCCTTCGATGCCCGGTCATTCGCGGTGGCGTGGATGTTAAATATTGATACCTACAAGTACGGGTTGTGAGCGCCTCTTCGCGAGGAGCTCCAAAAGCTAGGTTTTCGCTGCGATGAAGCGCATTTTGCAAATGAGGCTCAGCCATCGCAAGACTCCCGCTTCATGCGCTGCGCTTGGTTCTGCGTGGCAATCCGCACTAGCGATTCTTGTGATACGATGGACGCGCTTCATGGCGATCGAATACCTCATTCATTCATTCATTCATTCATTCATTCATTCATTCATTCATTCATTCATTCATTCATTCATTCATTCATTCATTCATTCATTCATTCATTGCGGCGATGAGAAGCTGTGAGGAAAGGAAATGTGAATGACGAGAAGCTGCTGTTTCCCCTGAGAATTCGCTCCGATTGTTTTTGCTTTATGTGACTGAATTATTTATGGAAGACGCATAGCTTTGCCAGGAAACCTTTCCAACATAGGCATTGATGTACCGTGCTTGGGCCGTTGATTCACCTGCGTAGGGTAGCCATAAAAAACTTCCCAGCCTAAATTTTGTTTTCTTTCACTGTTTGTCTCCATGACTGTGGAATACAGAGGCGTGTAGCAGTAATAATGCAGGCCGTAATTATTTCGTTTAGTTCGTCGACACGGATATCATACGTATAAAATTAACCGAGACTGACTATTTCTAAATAAATGGGGCCAGCCTGCTCGGTGAAGCTGTAATGGCACGGTTTTGTTGGGACGAGTTTAGGTGAAGATGATGAGCTCATTATTACAGATAAGGGATCGCTTTCACGGGGTTATCGATGACACCTAATTTAAAACCGATAAGAATAGAGGGAAACTAAACTATAAATCTGAATTGCTCATTTTCCCTGGGCTCGAACAACAGTAGGTAGGCTTACCAGTGTTCAGTAAACAAATAATATTTACGATCATTATCAGCCGGACTATACGCACTGCAGGGCGTAGGCTTATTACTCCAATTAATCCGGTCCTGTGCTAGCGGCATCTACTTGACCCCTGCTAACTTCTTAACCTCATACGCCACCTATCTTTATGCCGCCCCCTTCTACGCTTTCCTTCATTCGAATTCAATGTGTTACCCTTCGCGACCATCGGTTATCATGTCTTCGCAATACATGCCATGCCCATGCCTATTACATCTTCTTGATTTCCACTAAGATGACAATAACTCGAGTTATTTCCCCGACCTACTCTGGTCGCTTCCTATATTTTAAAGGGACCATAAAAATATATTTATGAAAACTAGAAAACACGCACAGGCAATAGGTATCCCATCATTCTTCACCGCAAGGAAAACATTTTTAGCTACCTTTATTAGCATTGAAGATATGGGCAATCAAACATGATGCTCATCCTCCCCCCCTTCAACTCAGCCCACGCCAGCGCGCAAGAAAAAAAAAGAAGTAAACAATTCGCGACTGCGCCCCATCACGCCCCGAACTGCCCGAGTAACTTGGGAGCGTCCAATGAGCGGGCGCACCTAGCAAACCCATGTGACGTCGCAAGGGAGGTTTTCGTGCAGTGCGCGCGGAGATGTGCCGCCCCAGTCAGTGGTGAGTAGTTTGTCGGGAGCATTTTTGAAGAATTATTTGTAAATTACACGCTCCACGCAGAGCTTGCAAGTTTGACTCGAATACTCATAAGGACCTCCTCTAGGGAGTTATTGTTTTAGAATATTACCGAAAGTAGCATTTCAGAGGCCGCTTAACGTTACAATTAACATTTTTCGTTCCATATCTCTCTGTCTTTTCTTGAACTTAAGTAGAACCCATTTCATCAGCCGATATAATATTGCTTAGTAGAAAATTGTCAATAACTTCACCTCTATTGCCAGTTTTTTTTTTCACATCCGAGTGGACATTAAAATATCCAACTACTAAGGACTGCTTTGATAGCTGGTTTAAAAAGTTCTTCTAAACCATGGATGGTTACTATGAGGTGTGGCTCTAGATATGCACAGCATACTGTAAATGTTATGATGTAAATATGGTGGCTGTTACAGCTTCTAATTTAGTTTTAAGTTTGTGTCCATCAGTTGCCACTCTACTTTGTCTATGATGGTAGCACTACCTTAGAGCCTGGTTGCCTGCTTTCGGTCGCGGCAGAAGACTATTTTGTTACCATATTGCCGTGCCTGGAACCCACTTTCTTTTCCTGAAAACACAACGCAGCAGGTGAGTAGATAGTTAGTACATCCATTATATGACCTAAGTTATTTAAGTTTCGACGACACTTCCATCGTATTATGCATGTCATCTTTTGCTATGTGTGTAGTATCACGTAGAACAATCTTTTCAAGATATTTATCTCACGCTGTTCGGAGTTTGCAAAGTCGCTGAACCTGCTACTGCGTAAAATCTTGAAGTAGGTTTAGGGCAAGGAAAACGTTGACACAGTTGTTGCCTTAGCACGCGTGATAGCGATTTTAGTTTGCGCTTCCTTGACCTGAAAAAGAAGTTTGTTTGCAGACAGATGCTAGAGACTCCGTCATTGCAACCGTTTAGCTGCAGGAACATGAGGGAAAGCTGCTCCCTGTCACGTTCGCAATACGCGCGGGCACGTCGGCAAAAACGGCAAAGGGGAGAAAACTTTTATTGAACGACGGCCGTTATTGCTTCCTGGTAGGGACCCCAGCGGTCCAGAAGCCCTCTAGCCTCCGGCTCTCACTTGGCCCAGTTGATCCGCTTCAGCTGTTCGGTTGGATTGGCGGCTGGAAGACCATAGAAAGCCGGATGAGTAAAAGAAGAGAGATCGATGAGGTGATGGGCCTGCATATTGACAGCGAGGTTGAATAAGCTGAAGAAATCAGTGCCGAGAACAACTTGTGAGACATCAGCGATGACGAAAATCCAGCGGAACGCCCGGCGCAATCCGAGGTTAAGTGTAAGGGACTGTTGGCCGCACGTGCGGATGGGGAAGTTGTTAATCGCTTGGAGCGGGGAGGTCGATTCGTTGCGGCGGCCATCTGCCAAGCTGCTTGTATATTACACTGACCTGTCCTCCCGGATAAACGAGGAAGCTAGCGCCAGTGATCTTGTACGAAACATACAATAGGCGGCATGTCCGTCCGCCAGTACCGCTTGCCGTCGTCAGTAGCTGGTCGCGACTAGGAGCACGGGTGGGTGCACTTGTGGGCAGAGCTGCCGAAAATAGGGTAGTACCAGCACACAGCTGAGGAGGAGGAGTCTTGCTGCGCTTCGGATAGTCGGAGTTCCGGTGAGGGCAACAGTGCATGGGAGTTACGGCGGAACTGGAACTTCGGTCGATAGCGGCGTGGCAGGAGCGCGAGGTCATCAAGCCACCTGGCTAAAGCATCCAATCGCTCTTCTATGCTCACAAGCTGTGAGGCTGTGGTAGTAGTGGAAGGCATAGCGGTCACGGCGCTGGCGCTGGCGTACCTTGAGTAATCTGCAACACGGCTTACGAGTTCGGCGAGCTTGTCCAGAGTAACATCACCCACAGCCGCGAGGACGAGGACCATATTCTAGGGAAAGTCGCTGGAGAAACAACTCACGTAGTAAAGTGTCTGGCCCCGAGGGTGAGTCTCCAAGCAGCTGTCGCATGCGACAGAGGAGCTGCGAAGTACAGCTATCACCGAGTTCGGCAGTGGTGAGGAGCTGCTGGAGTCGGCTGCGCTCGACGCTGATTTGTGGTCAAGGAGACCCGCCTTCAACACGTAAAAAGGTCGAGCCGTGTCCGGCGATGCGACAATGTCCGCTAATTCCTCGGCGACGTCAGGAGGCAGGGAGGACGCAATATAGAGGAACTTGGTCTCCTGGCTGGTTATGCGCCGCAAGTGGAAATGCGCCTCAACCTGAAGGAGCTAGGCAAGAGGGCTGTTGGGCCAAAATGGTGGCAGGTTGACTGGTTGGAACGCAGCCAACGAAGCGCCGTTATGCCGAGCGTCCTGGGGCGAGTCGCCGGCTGTAGGAGGGGTGGAAGAGCCAGCGGAATCCATGTAGGAGGGTGGGGTGTCGTGGTCGATGCCAGGTCACCAAATATGTCGGAGCTAAGACGGGAAATAGCCAGCTTCTACAGCGTTCGGGTTCGAACTGTTGTTTTATTGCGCCGCTCGCGCTGAGGCGCCTAGTGCCAACCTCTTCTTTGTCCAGCGCCGTGCCGTAGCTTGCAATAAGAGCGCGGCGCGAGGGCCGCTACAAGGTCATTGCGGGCAGTTTCGAGCAGGCCCGCCCGCATGTAGTAGTGTATATACGTTTTAAGATGACGGGACCAGCGTTAAAAGACAGGAACACAAGGAGAATAAGTACACATGACAGTATTGGACATACATTGAAGTCTGACATCCGAAAGAACGAACAGAATGTTACTGAGGAAGAAATAGTTACCCTTGTTTATTTTCGCTGTTGTGCCATGACAAGTATTTCATTATAGGATGTATGTGAGGTGAGATGCATTCGGTTTGCAACTGCATATGATTTTGTTAGGCAGCGCTGAAGAGAGAAAAGAGGGAAATGGGAGGAAGAAGAAGAGGCTCACATCTGTTGGTTACCACAAAGGCTAAGGTGAAGAAGCGCTCTGTAAATTACCCTTAACAGTGTGGTGGAGGTGCAGGGAGAGCTACGTCAGCAAACTTGGAAATGAAGCGCTGAAAGTAAGAGCAAAGCCCCAAGAAGCTCCTGAGTTCTTTCACGGACTTCCGCTCTTTGACGCAGTTGACAGCTGAAATCTTTCGTGGGTCGTGCCTAACACCGTCTTTGTCAACCAGATTCCCAGGCACAACGATCTGATGTTAACCGAAGCGGCACCTCTTAGAGTTCAGCAAGAGACCGGCTTTTTCCATGAAGTTAAGGACAACAGCTAATCGGCTGTTATGCTCGGCGAATGTCCTCCCGAAAATCACTATTGCATCTAGGTAACGTGTAAATTTCTTAAAAGGTAGCCGGAGCCTTACATAGCCCGTAAGGCACCACATTAAATTAATATAACTCATCTGCAGTCACTAACGCAGGCTTATCTTTGTCTTTCAGACGCATCGGGATCTGCCAGTATCCGGACCGTAAATCAACAGAGGAAAAGTAGGAAGCTGAATGGAGGCAGTCAATGGCATCATCAACGAGCGGGAGCCGGCAAACATCCTTCTTTGTGACAGTGCTGAGGCGGCGATAATCGGCACAAAATCACCATGTGCCATCTTTATTTTTCACAAGAATCACAGGTGCTTCAGATATCAGATAGCAGATACCGGGGCTGGCAAATATCCTTTCCTTTCTTGTGTATATAAATAAAATAACCACCACCACCACCCCGGGCTAGATGATTAGTGAATAATTCTCCGTGCATCATATCACGGATCTGTTCGTCGATTATCTTGCGTTCTGAAGGTGAGATACGGTATGGCGTATCTCTAATCTGGTGTGCAGATTCAGTGTCGATCATATGATGGGTGCGGGAAAGTGGAATCGGTTGTCGCTGATCTCGAGCGAAGTCGAACACGTCCACACGTTTCATAAAAACTTCCATCAATATCCGGCGCTCGTTGGTGGGTAGCGATTCGCTTATCATGGACTGGAACTGGAATCAGTAAGATCAGGCTGTCCAGTTGAATGAGCAACGCCGTCACTGAACGTGGCTATGTGCATAGAAAGGCATTCTTCTAAGTCGGCGAGTTTCAAGTCACACGGCAATAGGGCAGGTTTGTTGGAATGGTTGACAGTCCAAACCGTGGCACGGCCTCCGTTCACTCGAAGAACGCTGCGGGGCACCAACAGATTCTTTTTCGCGCGGACAAGAGAAGCAGGTTCCACCAGAGTGTCGAAGGCATTGGAAACCGCTCCGGAGGACAGAACTGGGACGAAGATGGTGGACGTCGTCAGAACGACGGTATCTTCCAAGACAGAAAATTCTTGGGGAGTCGGCGGCGATCTTCTGTGAGGGCCAATCGAAGGCTAGGGCCTATTGATATCCCGCCACTGTTAAAGTCGAGAGATGCGCCACACTTTAGTAAAAAGTCAACACCTAGAGTAATGCGATGTGTAGAGCGAGGAAGGACAGTAAATTCAGTTCTAAACATGTGGCCAGCAGTAGCTACAGTTACATAACAAATACCAAGTGTAATCAACTATTCTCTCTCTACACCATTAAATAGGACAGTTTTGTCTCAACCAAGCATAACTTTACGGCCGAGGCGACTCTTAAAATCTAAGCTCATCACGGAAACTGTAGCACCCTTATCCGCTAAGACCATAACACAAACACCGTCCACTAACAATTCCAGGCGGTTCTTTGGCATGACGACAGGTAGAGAAATTGCAGCATTGATGACCTGGCGACCGCATCTCCATTGGCAGCACACGGTAGTTTCCCGGTGGCGGTGAGAGGCGGCGGGGAGGGAGAGTGCTAACGTCAGGAGCGGCGAGCAGGGGGAGTCAGGCTGCGGTCAGAAGCTGAAGAGTAATTTCGTGATGGTGCGTAGCGGTAGCAGCCCGAAGAGGGTGGAAAGGTCGGGTCACGGACTTCTTTACTCAACATATATCGGCGGTTTGACCATTGGCGCTGGTAGCTTGGAACCTGGTTCCATCGGCGGCAGAACCTGGACACGTGGCCGAGCATACCACAGTGATAACATACTGGTGGTTCGCGAGCACGGTACAAATAATAATCCTCAGAAGCAGGATCGAAGCGATCAGCAATGTCCAGCCGCATGGTTTGCGATGGTTTGCTCTACAGGAAAAATCACTCGACTGGTGGTGCAAGCTTTCTCCTCGTCGTTCCGGCTAGCCTATACTCCTCTATTCTATACGCAATGTACGATGACGTTACAGCTGGACACTTGGGGTTTACCAGGACCATTACCCACATTAAGGAACTTTTTTACGGGCCAAATATGCGTCGAATGACTCGGCGCTACGTGGCCTCCTGTGTGCAGTGTCAGCGATTCAAGCTTCCCACGACTTCTCCGCCGGGCCGCTTACATCCGGTGACACCACCGACCACACCACATGAGCAAGTGAGTATTGACCTCATTGCAGCTTCTACAATTTGTACTTGTCGATTGCGTCACTCTACATCGTACCACCCCCAGACAAATGGCCTCGTTGAACGTACAAACCGGACACTGACGAACATGCTTGCGATGTGTGTCGACTCTTAGCATAAGATATGATGTGATTCCCTTTATTGCATATGTCTATGAAACATGAAACATCTGTTTCATGTCTATGAAACATGAAACCTCGAAGCATGAAACATCTATTTATAGTCCATTTTTCCTTCTCTATTCTCGTCCGCCTCGACGTTCTCTCGACGCCATTTTGCTGTTCTCTCTCGACACCGAGCCTTCAGCTTCAAGCACCTTCTGCCGCGCTGAAGAGGCTCGGCGACTAGCTAGATTACGCACTGTGGCCTCACAAAACAGCTCTAATCAGTACTACGATTGTCGGCATCAGAATGTATGCTACCTTCCTGACGACTTAGTATGGCTCTGGACACCTCTCCGCAAGCGTGGTTTGCCCCAGAAGCTGTTTTCGCACTACACAGTCCAATTTATTGTACTCCCACCCATCAATGACTTGAATTACGTGGTGTCTCGCCAATGTTCCCAAGGTCGCCCCTCTCGGAAAACACAAGTTGTCCATGTCGCAAGAACGAAGCGCTGCCACTCTCGGGTCTCTGACTGACAGCCCAGAGGGCTTCGTTTGTGAAGGGGAAAATGTTAGGCAGCGCTGAAGAGAGAAATGAGGAAGTGTGAGGAAGAAGAAGAGGCTCACCATCTGTTGGTTAACGCACCAGGCTAAGGTGAAGAAGCGCTCTGTAAATAAACCTTGGCAATATATATCCGGCTTGGCAGAGGCTTTATCCAGATCACGCTTTCCCTGGCGTCTAGGGAGTGGTGGGGTGACGGGTAGCGGCTCTGGAGCTACGTGGTGACGGAGACGTAGCTTTGCAGAAGTTCATACACCATCGCTCGTCGGAGAATGTCGTCGGTAGCCGGAGGCAGACTTCCCGGACGTGGGCATGACTGTGTTCCTTACTGGGGAAAAACCGCGTGTCTTGGCCCCACGTGATGGCTATATATAGGAGTTCCGGAGTGGACGCGGTGGCGAGTGCCTGCATTCGGAATCGAGCCTAGGAACAAAATGTCTGTATGCCGTTTGAGAGTACGTGCGCAAGCTCGTGAAGGCGTTGTCGGGGTGGCGGAAACATGTTGAGCTGCCGGAGCTAGGGAAGCGCATTCAGCTTCTCTGGAGCCCATTTTGCAATAATGGCTGCCGCCATGACGTGGGTTAGGTCTCCTGTGGCCACCACTGTGGTAATGGTGCCGTCATGAGTGCCGCGTATAGGATGTTTTGTATATTTTAGTATCTGCGCGTGGGGTGTTCAGAGCGGGTGCGTCGGCGTCCTTCGTGAACATTCGAGCAGCGGCTGAAGGCAGCGGTCCAGGTTGGTACGGCGTGGATGGCCACGTCCAGGGTCTCTTCTGGCACGCGGTACAAGAGCCTCATGCGGGCGTCACCCATACGTGGTAGGGCGCAGGCGTTTGTGTTGTCTGACCTATTTATTCCCTGCGCCATGCATGTACAACTAGCTGGAGGAGTTTGTGCAGCGCTTTATTGACGTGATGTAGGTCATTCGGCGCAAAATTTCACGAGAAATTCTGAGAAAGGCCAGAATCTATTTTGATATGCTCGTGCCGCATTGGCTGGTGGCTTGAGTGTACGTAGGATATACGTAAGATATGTTCGCGGTGCTCGGACGCCTTGTGGACGTCCAGCCAGAGTATATGGCCCACGTGTTATACCGTGCGTTTTAGCGGGTGGAGGGCCATCTTCTTTAACGCGAGGAAAATGTATTGTGGGGAGGGAAATGGTCGGAAGCCGAATTACGTGGCGGCGAGAACCTTGCGGAGTCGAGATGTGTTTCAAAGGGTAGAGGATTGCGTTCTGAAGCATTTTACCGCGCATCCCACGAGCTATATATGGCGTTGAAGCGCGAGGGTCCTGCCCGGTTTGTGAAATAATTTTCGCTGTTTTTGCAGGTCTCAGTGAGCTTTCCCGGTGTTCGACGTCAGCTCTTCTATTAACCGTCCTGGTTACGCAGACCTGTATGCCATTTGGCCAGCGCCAGATCCGGCATGATGTCGGCGTTGAGCAGTGAGTGTGAGACAAAGTGGCAGAAGGAGCGTATAATTACTCAGTGACTGAAATCAATGTCTGGTCATTATGTTTGATTTGTCAAAGTATTTTCTAACAAAAGTATTCTTACATACTTACCTTCATTGATATGCCAAAAACCTAGCCTTCCTGTAATAATGTGAATTTTGTCTTTGATATTGTATGTGCAGTATTTACCAAACTACAGCAGTATGAATGCAGGATGTCTAGGGCCTAGTCAGGTTATCACGTGGGTTTAGCCCTCTTCACTTAGATAACTGTATTTGTCTAAATTTCAATAAAATCGGCTCAAACTCAACTATGAGGTAACTGTAGATTACGGGAAGGCACTGGTAAGCAAATATTTCTGGAAATGACCTAGCCACATAAAACCATACATTTAAAAATTGTCCTGCGCTCAAATCTAGTAAAGATTGTCTATAATATAAATGGAATGCAGTTACGACAGTAAACTAAATAGAAAGCTTCAAATGTTTCAACGCTGCTATGCAAATATATTTACTTTTATAAAGAAATCTTACGAGAAGAAAAAAAAAACTGCGTTCATTACAACTTTCCTTAGAAACATCGCGCTTAACCAGAATTTCTCTGTACAAGGCACTGCAACGTATTCGTGGTTCTTGAAAACCTGGATTGGCTCATGCATATCAGGGGATCTATGATGTTTCATGGAGCAGAGTGGATCCCTCCCTTAATGACCAGTATGCATGAAAAGCGTCCCACAATCATAAAAGAAATTACGGGGGCTATGGCTGATTTGAGCGTACAGTTCGAGATAAACAGAGGGAACTAAAGCTGGATTTCAATGATAGTACTGGAATTTAAATGAAATTTATGAGACCTTCGATGGGTTTCAGCCGGGAAAGGTTTGAATAGTTTAGAACTGTAATTACATATCTTAGAAAATTGCTTTTTGATGTGAGAGCGAGAAACCACGCTGTAGGAGGCAAAAAAAGAGAAAATAGCCGTCTCACTATTCAGATAAACAATCATGAAGTCCCTGAACGGCAACAAAACAGCATATGAAGGAGGCAATGGGCATAATGTAAATATTTTAAATTTCTAATGTTGACTTTTTGGGCTCGACAAAATCTTTGCTTTATGGCTATTGTCATTACTTTAAAGTTGGTGGAACATTCCGGTAGTTTTGATTGCTTTCGCGCTATTTTACGCATCGCAGAAAATCACTGGTCGCCATCGTCGAAAAAGAGCGGAAATTCTGCTTGGTCGTCAAAGTCACGACGCCATAAACACATAACCTCACGCGGGGAATTTGAAACACCCCATGACGCTCACGTTAAAGGAGATGTCACGCGTGGATTGGAAAATATTAAAAATGGCACTCAATGCGAATCGGAGATAGCCGCATGTCTCAAATCAATTCATCGATTAAAGCGAATGATGATGCTTGAAGAATATTTTCAGGTTTTAGGCAGGATTCGAAAACATGGCTAGGGTTCCAAGCCAGACCGTCACCCCCGAGAATCTAACAAGGCCGGTGTATGACCTCCTCTCCCAGCAGCAGACGTCACGACCACGGGTAAGCAATACAGGGTCAGCAAATTAATCTACACGCACGGGCATCGGTAAAGTGGCGAGGGTACACCACGTGACTAGACTCAGGTCCGCGTTCACAGCTTCGTTTGCTGGCACTTTATCGCTCATCCGCAGTCGTGACGTAAGCTGCTGGGGTGCGCTGGCCTTGAGTGGTATCTTAGTAGTTTATGCTAAATAGTGCATACCTACTTAGAAAAGTTTAAGTGCCCATCTAGCCTATGTGTATTTTGTTGCGAGCTACAAAAGCTGGTCCGAGGTTTTCCTTATGTCTTTCTGTCTCTGTATCCTGTAATGGTCACGAAAACGCTGAGGCCCTATGAACTGGGAAGGAGGACGGTTAACACAAGAGGTGGAAAGCATTGCTTTTGTCATTTCATAAAGTTAAAAGATTCAAACCTTTTCGCATGCACACGAAACTTTTGTCTTTCATCAGCACAGAAATCTTGAAAACCTAGACTTGGTACTGACTGCATGTGGTTATAGTTCAAAGCACACAGGGAGACCGAACTCATACGTGAAATTTTTTAGTTTTATTCTAGAATATGGCATGCAGTCAAAGACTGCAGTCCCTTCGCATGAATGTCTGACACTTGTATGTCACTTGTATTGTTCACAGCGTTTTTCAGTATGTGCTTTTAGACGTGGGATGCTTTTTGTGGTGCCTGGAGAACAGCTCAATACGACCGTTCTTGCTATTACTGTTCATTTAATAATCGGCTTCACATAGGAAGTAACTATACTTTGTACCCGCCCCGTGGCTACATGGAACCGATTGCGATCCCGAATTCGACAAATCATGCGTGTTGCAGCCACATCCCGCTCCTATCTTCTCCCCATAACAACATACGTTTTTCTGAATGCCTGGAAGTTTTGTTTTAGCTGCGACATTCGATCCATGCAGCGCGCACGTATCGGCGTGCCGACGTTGCCGGACCAAGGAACAAAATGTCAGTGGTAAGGAAGTGTCACTCTCGGAACAAAATGTCAAATCCCAAGTTGTAGACTAAGGAGCTTTAGATTATGTGGACCCAACTGGCTAAAGGGTAGGGTAATACCGGGGACAAAATATGCATACGCGCGGTATGCTGCGATTAAGGATTGAGGGGTGCGGTAATTACTCTGAGCACGCGCAGTCGCACCCCCGTATTACCCTATACCGCAACCGATATGGTCCCCTTATTCTAAAGCTCCCTACTGTCTCTAGAGAAAGTTAGCTGCAGTGCATTCTTTTTGTTTTTGTTATGTTTTAAGTGCAAAAAAAAAAGCAGTTTTACGTAAATTAACGCAAGCAATAACTTGGTAGAACCATTTTAGTCAGCTGTTCTTCAAAAAAGACCCATAGATTTTGAACTCATACTTTCTTGCTCACGTCAAATATTTAAGAATAGAACCCTAACCGAACAATATAACTCATTATTCTGGAAAACAAAAAGAAATCCCGACAGGTTTGACAACGCGACTGTCAACAGCTCCTAGTTAGTCTCCTTGAAGTGAAAACTCTTCTTTTTAAACCTTGTTTGCATTTACAGGTGTATTCGGTATGTGATTGATGCAGACCTCATGCCGCCCTACTGTCAAATATGTAGAGCGGCCGTTTGTATGTTTTGAATAAGGGCTACTGTCGAGTCAGAACCACTGCCACTCAGCGCGACGAACACAGCGGAAGAACGCGCGACACTCTGGACGTCAACGTCTTCGGAGGAGCCATTAAGTTATGCTCGGGTCGACCGACTGTCTCAGCGACGAGTGGATACGCCTTGTGTTATTATATGCACCTCTGTTGCATTGGTTTCCTGCTGTTCCTATGTATCTCTAGTGGTCGCTGTTTCATTTGCAGCTTTCTTGGTTATTTATTTTTTCAGAGAATTTGTTCTGTACCCTCAATCGCACAGCTGCACGAATATATCTACGGATCGGACCAATTATGTCCCTTCTCTGTACCGTTCATTTCGAAGACGATCTAACCTGAGCACACTGCTACCATCTGCGCACCCGACGGTTGCCCAGTGCGCGGTGTATCGAGCGAAAGATGCATCTCACTTCATGCAATACTTCTACCTAGCTGCTAGAGCCCATCAGGTGTAGCAAGTAAAGAAAAAATACGAATGATTTAGCTTGGTTAGGCCAAGTGTGAACTATATATAGGTTTTCTGGAGCGTCAGATTCATTCGAGGCTCGGTTCAGGTCCAGTAGGACCAAAGATCGGTGAAATCGCTAAGTGTGGGGCTCATTGGTAGTGCACTGAGCTTTTAGAATCGTTTAACGTCCCTTAAAAAGGCCAATGCGATAGCGGTGCGTTGCTTACCCACTGCGCTTACGGATAGAAGATGATGAAGACGGCGACGTGCAATGCACAACACGATGTTCCGTTATGTTGATAGTGTATTGGTGTAATGCACTAGCCAGAGAAGCTGATCTGCTCGCGCCGCATCATGAACAGGACCTAGTCAATAAAGTGCTTTATTTTACTTTGTTTCGGCTTCCACTAGTACCTGCCTTGCGCCAGATTTCAGAGGCCAAGAGCTGGACAAACATCGACGAAATTACCGAATTCGAGTTCAAACTGTCTGCCAATTGCCACCTACCACCTCCCACCCGGAAGGGCCAGTGAAACTGAAATCGGCGAATGCGGGCTTTTAGCGCCTAAGCACTAAAAGTACCGGACATTTTCTCCGCTCGCAGAATGAAGACTCCACGTTTAAATCGCACATTGACAACGTCGCTACTGTCTCGACGGATATAACCTCTTCAAAGCTGAGCAAAAGTGCCTTGCGTTGTCTTAAGCACGAATGATATTTTTTTTCTCGTCTTAGCGTTACTTTGAATTCGGGGGAACATTTGTCTTCCTCAGAATGCATCCGTGCACTGTTATTCAATCGCTCTTTGTGCTTTCAAAGAATAGCGATTCCAACTTATCCACCTCCAGGCAATTAAAGATGTGCATGACAGAATGCGCATTAGCACAGAAACTATGCATTCGGTGACAATGCATAACGTTTATTTTCTCCTGAACTGCTGCTGATGCCAAGGTCTATTGCGAGAACCAAGAGGACGATGAACCTCCTATGGAGGTTCGAGGTCGTTCCAAACTATAGGCTTGAGCCGCGAAAGGAGCAACGGTGTTTACGCAGCTTCTGCTAAGCACGCACCCCAAAAGAAAGCCTAACTCTAACCTGGGGGAAGCTTTTACACTATTTTTCCTGTGTGTATGCCCGCCTTTGAGTTACGAACAAATCAGCTCCCGCAGCCGATACAGGCGCCCTAACCACTGGGACGCGTTTAGTTTCAGAAACACCGAACAGTCGTCAACGTATTAAAAACATTTTACAACACTCTTATCTAAACACAAAGCAATCCCCTTTTCACACTGTGCTAAAAATATATCGCACAGAAGTGGAGCTAAACAAGATACAATACAAATTCTTTCTTCTGGATAAAACATTAATTTCTGAACCGCACGACTGTTGCGATCAGATAAAAGACACGTATATAAAAAAAGCTGCTAATCGACAATCCGCAAGTGTTCTGAAAATGTAATGCAACTCCATTTTGTATGAAGTCGCGGACTGCATCAATTAGTTCTGTATGGGGAATGCTACAAAAAAAAAAATATTCAACGTCATAGAGAAAGCGAAGTTCACACATGATGTCTCATGCTGATATTTTAAGAATACAACTACTTCCCTCGCATTACTGACCCTAAAGGCATCCATTCCAGTAGCTTCAATTGTTTTTACAAGAACCTTGAAAAAGCTCCTTGCCAGGAACTCTGCTCCGATACTATGGCTCGAAAGAATAACCCTTGCTTATGGGTTTTCATGGAAAAGAAGATTCTTAGGCTTTTTTTTTTTTTTTTTTTTCATCAGCATTCTCCCCTAGTTTTTCAGCGCCATCACGTTTAGTTTCTCACATAGTGCCAGGCCTTCCTCCTTTACTGACGTGATCTTTTTGAACGGATCAAAATTCTTACGAATAGCTTCTTTCGTTTTATTCTGGTACATATCGTTCGGTAAGACTACTAAGCCCCTTTCTTTACTGCGCCTTGTTTGCGCCTGCGTGTTACTTACGTCCAGTCTTTTTCGCAGTTTTACTCGTTCATTTAGTATGAACCAACTAGCATTTCAGAGTGTATTTCTTTATCAGTCGTTAGCAAAGCAAGTTAATTCCCCTTTAGATAATCGGTTGTACTTCGAAGCAAACGTTCAGAACCATTTGCAGTCCTCATTCTGCTCATTAAACAATCCATACCCTCAGAAATACATTGTTTCTCATTAGGCATAACATTATCTGCAATTTTCCTAACCATGGAAACTAGACTTACAGGCTTTTCCTTTGGCTCCACACAGAACTTTAGTCCAGAGCGCGACACCTGTTCAACACCTTTTGGTAACTTTTTCTTTGCTAGTAGTGTGACATTCTTGTTCTGCTCCCCCCCATCAACCCCTCTGTTTCTTTTCCTCTAGGTGAGTAGGGTTGGGAGGCACTATTTCCCTGCCTCCAGAAACAATGTTCGCAGCAGCGTTCCATCATTGTACTGGCAGTTCGTTCTTGTGATGCGTAAACACGTAGACACACTTGATGGAATCGAATCTTCCTCCAAAGTTTTGTCCGAAGCATATGGTGATTTTTCTTGCATGGGCTACCGAAGGCTGGCAGGGATTCACTCATGAGCTTCCGACAAATTTCTTTATCCAGTTTTTAGAATTGTCCCTCTGCATTACGGAAGAGCGCACATGCTGCGCCTATAAGCCGCGTTCTAAAAAAAAATACAGGTTTAAACTATGCTTTGGCACGTTCGAAGTTGGTGAAGCGTGACACAGTGATGAACGGGCTACGCGCGGCATTACGAAAGTCGTGCCCGCATAACATGGAAGCCAGTCTTCTAGAGCAAGCTAACCGTTTGGCCAAGGCGGACTACCCCCATGAAAATCGGTGACTGCAGTGATCGAAGTAACGATAATAGAGCTTAATCTCGCCCTTGGTGATGCCAAAGCGAAGACATCTACAGAAAGGCAGAAGCGGCGGGTTGCAATCCCTTATATCCACCGTCTTTCCCACCGTCTCAAAAAGGTGGCACCGAAGTGTGGTCGGGGGTACAGTTCACGAATCCTGATGCGCAGTCATGAAAACACTGAGACACGGCTGCGGTGGCGTAGTGGTTTATAGCAAAGGGCAAAAAACTCACTCTGCTTTCACTTGAGTTGCCATGACGCTGATTTAGGCAAAGCACTTATGGCTGCCAAAGCATCTGGAGCGAATAGAAATTTTGTTCAGATATCGCTGTATCAAGCTGTCAGTGCGTCGAAGTTTAGTCTTGATCAGCTTCCATCTAAGAGAGCTACGAGAGCTCTACTTTCTCTCCCCAATTCTTAGAAATCTGGTTCTGCGGGAGCATAGCGAGGACTATGCGAATTTTCTTCGTAAAATATATTTTCTGAAAACTGCGAGAACAACAAACCGTACTTTAAAGATGTGGGTAATTGAGGAGATACACAGCGTATGGATTAGCCTCTTTCGCCGGCCCCGATACATTGCCGCGTACCTTCTCAGGTACTCGACGCTCTATGCCCTGCCTAGGCGATATGAGTGGAACAGATCTGACAGCAGCGGTAACCGAGTGAAAGACAATTCGATACCTGATAATGTTTTAGAAATGACCTCCGACCCTGAGGGTACGCCAATAGGCGCTAAATGAAGGCAGCATCGGCAAGCTAGACAAGCGCCAAACGAAAGACACTTGGCGGCCTTGTAGAGCGGATAAAAAAAATCGCATTGTGCAATCAACACAAAGTTCGCCAAAAGTTCATTTCAAGTGTCATTCTTTCCTCCTTTTTTCTCGCGCTCAGAAGCGAGGATGAAATATCATTCGACTCCGCATAGGCTGTCGTACTAGGCGTGCTGTTTCAAACCCATTATCAAGAGATTTTAGGGCTCGCGCGCTTTCCCGCGCTAATAAAAGAAAGCGGGAGAACGATTAATCTTGTACCGCGCTTCCTCACATTTTTCCCCTTAATCTCTCCCGAACAGAATAGATTAGCTGTTCGCCAGAAATGTTAGATTGCTGCCAGCCGCGTCGGGAGGAGAAGGAGCCAGCCGATGCTCTCCGCCGGCGGACGGTTGGGCGAGTGCGACTTTCCAGCGAATACCGCGACAATCCCCCGGAGATTTCTATGGAAACACAACGTATGAATGGGGCGTGCCGGCGGATATAATAGATATTCTTCTCCACTCTTTCACGTTCAGCTTTTTTTTTGCGATAGAAATGAAAGTGTAGTTAGTTTTACGTCGCGCCGTCTGTAAAGATGGGCAAACGAAGATTGTAAAAAGAAAAGGGAAGGAACCTCGAAGCGCGGAATTGAGGAATGAACAGAAGAGGATGCAGCGCTTTATCTTGGAAATACGTCTCGCTCGTAGAGTTGCGCGTGCTATACGCGAGAAGGGGGGGGGGGGGGGGGGGGGGCAGCCTTCGCGAGTGTGCGCACCATTTTATCAGCCCGGACGGGAATCGATTATCAAGAGCGGCACGCGCGCGCTCTCGCTGAGAAGACGGATTTCAATGCTGCGGGCGCCGCTGTTTCCCGCTGTCTCTTCTTTTTTTTTTCCTATCTCTGCATGTGTGCTGTGCCCGTACACATATAAATCACCCTCGTTCGCAGGGTGCACTCACTCGATTCCTTCGCTTCTGCATTGCGCAGGACGCCTCGTGTTTCTCGCTTTCCGCGGGGCCGTCTCTGCCCTTGCAGATCCCTTGGGTCAGTGGATTGGCCGAAGTGATTTTTACGTGACCAGGCACACACGTTTGTTCGACGAGTAGCTAGCTGCTCCTCAGACATGAAGGCTTACCTCGGTTTTTCTGGGCTACTAACTACGCTTTGGTCGTAACGGGGAGGTCATTCAATTGATCAATAAGTCAGCGGGTCTGACGAACGTCATCTCACCGGTCGGCTGTCACACCCAAAGAAGGACCCATTGATATCCTGTCCTATGCCCGATCAAAATGCCTAATCCTTCAAGCATCCGAATCTCATCTGCCTTCCTTGGCTTCTGCCATCCTGTGTCTGTATGTATACGTTTGTCTTCGCTTAGAACCACCTAATTCCATTGAATGACCATAGGGTATCATTCCTCCACATTACACGCCATACTTAAGCTCATTTCACTTCCATGGTTTCACTTTGGAGAATGTAAACAAACGTCTGTCTCCCTGTCTGTAGGCATTGCTCATATCCCTTTCATTTACGCAGCTCGCTGCGTTGCCTTTAAGTTGCGTTTTTTTCAGTCCTCTTGTCGACCACCAAATATCCGCCCTATGGTGCGTACTGTGAAGATAAAGAGAGTGTATATTTTTTCCTGAGGAATACTGTGATGCTGCCACTCATAATTAACCGGGTAATATATATCCTCCAGTCGTATTATTATTCTTTTTTTATACTACTTAATTTCTTCCCTTTCCAAGTATGCATATGCGCTAAATGCTCAGCTTATTAGATGTATTTTCTCGCAGTCTTGAGGTCTTCCGTGCATGTATCCTCCCCAGAGTTCTGGACATTTTCTGCGCATCATTTATAACCTTACCATTCTGATTTGAAAATTTAGGTCCTACAATAATTTGATGCTATTTTGCCACCTTGACTGAAACACTTAATTCCTTGTTGAATTTCTTCAACTTCGCGGGCGGCGCACTCTTGTTGCTATGCAGAAACTATAGGTGCTTTTCCGGCTCTTCATTTGTGCCGCCATTACGCAATAGCTGCTGACCATCGGACTGAAACGAGGGTTTCATCGCAATCGGCACAGTCTATAATATATCAAGATTGAGCCATATGCATGCATGCACAAACCACGCGAAGGCGACGCCTTCTTGGGTTTGCGACGCCAACGCGCGAAATGCTTCGCCCGTGTCTTTTTCCCCGTCGCTCGCTCGGCTCGGTTATGCAGCCAGGAAATATTTTCGTCGTTTCCCAGAAGTTCCCCCCCCCCCCCCCCCCCCCCCCGCGATTAGCCAATCAGACTTTCGCTAGCCTTTTCCAGATTTCCACAGGTCTTCCTCCGAGTTAATTCTGTCTTCACATCAGCAAGTGTCTTGGTCATCGCCGCTGCATGCTGTATGTCTGGCACAGGGATTTCGTATTGGATTTCATGTAGTCTCAAAATTTCAATAAAGAGAGCAGCCGGCTTGTCGGTAGCTTAGGGCTCACAATAACTGGAGCGCGCTACGAGCGGGCGCACTCCAGGGGAAGATGACTGTCGAGCCATATGTGTCGAGCCGCACCTACGGCCCTACGGGTGCTCTAACCCCTTCGCTCAAGTTACGACATCACTTGTCGCGCATATTCTCGCTTGCATAGTTTGCTCACTTACAACCAAAGGATGCGAACATTTTACGGTTGTGATTACTTAGCCAGGTTACGCCTGAAACGAATTGTTGCCCGCCTCTCTCGTGATTCCATAATATGACCAAGATGTTATACGAGGGCAATCGGATGACCAAGCACTATGTGAACATGCGAAACCTGTTAACACCCGAAATCTCCAGCGCTATTGACCACGTTCTTAGATGAGCTGTTCAGAAATCCCGATTGAGAAAATTTGAGGGCGACAGTTGAGGAACAATATCCCAGAAATCTGTTATTCATTGACGGCATTGCACTGCTTTCATTGACGTTTTACCCAAAGCGTGGCTTTGTGACAGATCATGCCCCTCGCAATTGGTAGGTGTTTCAGTTCAGTCGCGAGAGCCATCTGGCACTCATAGACTTTCTGCTGGGTAAATCACTGATCTCGGCCTGGTGCTCGGCTCTACTCGGGTGAAACGCTTGGAAGGGTCTATTGGATTCCCTAGCTACGCCATCAATAAAAAAAAAAAGAAGCCACAGTGGTTCTAGTGTGCAAGGCAGATTTCGAGTTTTAGCGTCAACTACTCAGACACTTCGCCCCACATCGCAGGGAATTACACAACCTATAAGCGTTGTCTCCTGGTGGTTGATGCAGACAGATAAACCTCCACAGACTACATCTCTCACATCCAAGGTCGTGCACAATCACCTTCCTCTACAGTGCCAGGTCTGGCCCATTCCCTCGCATATTGTTTGAAAATGGAGCAAAACAAAAAAAGGGGGATCGACAGACGCAAAACACGTCTTTTGAACGTTGGAGCGCTGCTGACTAGCTCTATCCTAAGACCAAATGTCCTTTGTCCAACAGGTCCGCAGGGCGACTTGAGCCTGTCCAGCTGTGGAATAAGGACCACGCCTATGAGCTCAAGCAACTCTTCTACTCCTCGGTATCTAGAGGAGACATTTTCTGTCCAAAGAATGCAGTTGCGAAGCATGATGAATGATAACAAGACAGAGGAATCAGAATGTTGGGCCTAAACATTAACATGCATGAAAATAAGTAATGTTGAACAGTTTCGGAAGGAAACAGCAGTTCATGTCGAGTAGCCAGACGCTGGAAGTGGTAGGGAATACTCTACTATAGGGTAGGCGTTCACAAACATTGTCCTACAACAGACCAGCTAGAATGCACAAAATTAGTCCGGATACTTTCTTACCTGAATGCAAATTTTGCGGCCAGAAAGCATACCTTTACCATATGGTATGGGGTTGCCAAGACAACCAAGCCACACCTCGCAAAGAAAACCCAACGTGGGTGGGTTGGGACATGGCCCTGTCTCGTGGCACAAATGACCTTTCTGGAGAAAGCTCGGGCAGCGGCATCAGCCATCGGAGTTCCCGACGGAAGACCCGACCAACCCCACCCTTAACCCATAACTCCTATAACTCAAATAAATATTTTATACTACTACTACTACTTCTGCTACTACTACTACTACTACTACTACTTCTACTACTACTACTACTGCTGCTACTACTACTACTTACCACTGCTGCTACTACTACTACTTACCACTGCTGCTACTACTACTACTTACTACTACTACTACTACTACAACTACCACTATCACTACTACTACTACGACTACTACTACTACTATTACTACAACTACTATCACTGCCACTACCACTTCTACTACTACTGCTACTACTACTACAGATCTGGACGATGAGTGAAATAAATTAGACAAGAATGAGCCATTTACAAGCACTTTCGGACCATGAAAGGCAGTTTATCAGCACTTCTCAAGGCAAGAGTATATAAATTAGCTGTATCTTACCGGTACTCACCAAATGAGCAGAAATAGGAAGTCTGACGGAAATGGTTGAAGTTAAGACAACGGAGCCGCGAGCTACACAAAGGAAAATGATATCTGCAATGCTAACAGAAGACTGGAGAGCACAGTGATTGGAAACAAACACGAATAGATGACATCTAATTAAAAAATAAGGAGAAGAAATCAGAATGGGAATGGCATGTATTATGAAGGGGGGATATACAATCGGCATTCCTTATGTGTTATGGTCTAGATTCTAAGGAAAATTCGATCAAGGGATGGCAGAAAGTAAGGTGGTCAATGCAGTTAGCAAGTTTGCGATTATTAGGTGGCTTAAGCTGGTACAAGACCGGATTGAATGGAGGGATATCGGATATGGCAGATTTCACAAGAGATTTTGCCTCGTATAAATGGGCGCCGATGATAAAAGAGTATAAAAGAGCAAGATAGTATCGTTGAAAATTGCAACATTTTATCACCAAAAGCTGCAGCAGTTTTTCGGGAAACTTCTCAAGAGTAACTTTCATGCAAAGGGCTGAAGTAAAAATACACTGGAGAGTAGAGATAGTTCGAAAATGGAGGCTTGTGTCAGGTGTGGGTAAACCTTGTGACCTCTGAAGCGACTGATATACCCTGATAGCCTTATCTCGCGTCCTTCATGTTTGTTTTCTTTTTTTCCCGCTCCTGTGCTCACGAACAAGCGCTTTATTAGAACGAAAAAAGCTGCCTGGATTTTGTGCTCAAATATTCAGGAAAGTGTACTGATTCAACAGACAAGGCGAAAGATAAATTGCTTTTGATCAAAGAAAGAAGGTGAAAAAGTTGACGTTTTCTCTGTTAATACACCCTATTTTTTTCCACTTGCAGAAAAAACAGTTCCTGATTCCCGCTAGAGAAATCAATGGTTACTATCCCCTATACAATGAGAACATCAACCTGTGTACTTTGAGCGAAGAAATCATGGGTCCAAAAAGCAAAAGTAAGAGAGGCGACAGCCCTCGGTAGTGCGGCGTGTGGCATACATTTTGTGAGCCTTCTGTGGACCTTCTTTCATTTGTACATGCCATGATCTTCTTCTTTCATTTGTACATACCATCATCCTCGTCCCGCGGCGCCGGCTCCGGCGCGTGCCTGGGTTCGTGATCGGATTAAAACGCTAGACAAGGCTTCGCTGTCCTTGCCGTCACTACCTCGCCGTCTCGACCTAGCCTTCTTCCACAAGTGGTGGAGGTGAGACTTGATCCCCTTGCTGTTTTGTGCCCTGTCTCTCGCTGGAGCTACGTTCCGGTCGCTGTTTACCGCCTGCCACCATCGTTATGTCAACCGAGAGCACCCACGAATCGGCAGGACCGTCTACCTCGGCTGCACCACCCCCTCCGACTGTGCCCACACGATAACGCGACCCGCCGCTGTTCGCTGGTCGTCGCGATGAAGACGTCGATGACTGGCTGGACACCTTTGAACGCTGCAGTAACTACAACCGGTGGGACGATGCTCTAAAATTTCTGAATGTTTCTTTCTACCTCATTGAGGTCGCCAGAACCTGGTTTATTAACCGCGAACCCCACACCACTAACTGGACCACATTCAAGCAGCAGTTCCGCCAATATTTCGCGGACCCAGCAGTTCGGACTGAGGTCGCGAAGAACAAGCTCACCTCTCGCCTCCAAGGTCCCGATGAGTCGCACGCGTCTTACATAGAGGCCATATATACTTGCACTTTGCCGGCGTGTTAGTCCCACCATGCCGGAAAATGAACGCGTACGCCACATCTTGAAAGGAATGAATTCTGTGGCTTATAATACCCTGATTGCCCAGAATCCTTTTACTGTTGACGCCATTATTGCGACCTGCCAACGCATCGACCAGCTGCAGTCCTCCCGATTGCAGCCCGGCATTGCTACTGGCCCGACCTCTGCTGACCTGGATCTACGGGCACTGATTCGAGCCATCATCCGGGAGGAGCTCCAAGCCCTCAAGCCTGTCTGTCGACACGGGTGCGATCATTCTTCCGTACCTTCTAATGATGCCGGTCTCCGCAACATCATTAAAGATGAGCTGGCAACAATCCCGCGACCTATGGCGTCCGACCCTCCTGCACCCCGCCCAGCATCGACTTACGCGCACGTCGCAGCATTGCCCCCTCCTTTTGTTCCGCCGCCCCAACTGGCATCGCCCTACAACCACATCAATGCCGTGACGACGGCTCAGCCTACGCCACCCTATTACGCACCTTGGCGCCCCTCTCGCCCAGTGTGCTACTACTGTGGAATCCGAGGACATATATCCCGCTTCTGTCGTAGACGCATTCAGAACGAGCGGTGTGGTTATGACGCCTTCGAAAGTGACGTACCCTCATATTATCAGCGACGACCTATTCCCAGCCCACCTGGCCGATCCTCTCCACCGCCGGTGTCCTCGTCTGAACCAAGTGGTGCCCATGTATCCCGACGCCGGTCCCTTTCCCCATACCGCCGCTCTGTTTCTCCACTTCGACCAGCAACAACAGTTCCTGTCCGTCATTCGGAAAACTAAGCGATGCAGTTTCCGGAGGTGAAACTTCACTCTGCAAACTTAACAAAAGTCCTCCTCATCACCCGTGCAATATGATTTCCGTTTTAGCTGAAGGATTACCGGTCGAAGCTTTGATTGACACAGGGGCTGCAATTTCTGTTATTCGCGCTGATTTGTGCCACCGTTTGCGGAAAGTAACGACACCATATGATGGACCTGAACTTCGTGGAGCAAATGACGTCCCTCTACATCCTTCAGCAAAGTGTACAGTTCGAAATGTTATAGACGGCGTGCCACCATGGGCAGTTTGCTGTGCTTTCACCGTGTGCGCATCAGATGATTTTTGGATGGGATTTTTTGTCAACCGCTTCGGCGTTAATTTCTTGTGGCGACCGTGTTATCCATATGACAGACAGCGATTTTTCATCTGTAGTTTCTTAACGACATCATCCCCTCGTTGCCGCCGCTGATACTGTTCTGCCTCCTCAGTGCGAAAAACTGCTTACCGTTGTTTCTGACCACATCACTGACGGGGACGTACTCATCGCACCATCTTATCGTCATCTTGCACGCGGTATCGGCTTCCCGTCTAGTCTTGTGAGGTTCTGCAATGGCTCAGCGACAGTAGCGGCCACTAACACTTCACGTGAATCCCTCGTGCTCCCAAAACGAACTTCTCTCCCCTGCATGGTGGATGTTCAACCTTTGTCCTTGATGGTGCTCACCGCCCCTCTGCCTCAGCACCGTGTTTCGCCAGACGTCTCTCTTTCTGTTCTCACAAAGACTATTAATCCTAACCTCACGCCGAACCAACGCCAAGAACTGCTGACATTGCTTCGACAACACCAAGCCATTTTTGATGCCACTTCCCCACCACTGGGACGGACTAGTGTTGCGCACCATCGCATCATTACTGAAAGTAACTCAATCGTTCGCCGACGGCCTTATCGGGTTTCCCTCTCTGAACGAAAAGTAATTGAAGAAAATGTAAATGACATGCTCCATCGCAATATTATTCGTCCCTCGACAAGCCCATGGTCCTCCCCAATAGTGTTAGTTAAAAAAAAAGGACGGCTCGGTACGCTTTTGTGTTGATTACCGCGCACTCAACAAAATTACCCGCAAAGGTGTATACCCATTGCCAAGAATTGATGACGCCCTTGACTCTCTCCAAGGCGCCGAATATTTCTCGACTTTGGACCTCCGCTTAGGTTATTGGCAAATACCTATGTACGAGGACGATAAAGAAAAAACCGCTTTCGCAACTCCCGATGGCCTTTACGAATTTAATGTTATGCCTTTCGGACTTTGTAACGCACTAGCGACATTTGAAAGGATGATCGATACTGTGCTTCGTGGCCTAAAATGGAGAACCTGTTTATGTTACTTGGATGACATTGTCATCTTTTCGTCAACTTTTAACGACCATCTCACGCGCCTGAATGAGGTCCTCACGTGTCTCGCTTCAGCGGGCCTTCAGCTCAACACCAAGAAGTGCCACTTTGCACAGAAGCAAATTAAAATATTGGGATATCTAGTCAGCCATGACGGCATTCGTCCAGACCCTGAAAAAATCATCGCGGTCTTGAAATTTGCTCGTCCACAACGGACTACAGAATTGCGCAGTTTTCTCGGCTTGGCGTCTTATTTCCAGCGTTTTATAAAGCATTTTGCAAGTATTGCTGCCCCACTTCATCAACTACTTAAAGCACGCAGCCCTTTCGTGTGGACTGAACAGTGCGAAGCTGCTTTTAATAACCTGAAGCACGCCCTCACATCAGACCCTGTTCTTGGCCACTTCAGTGACAGCGCTCCAACCATCCTGCACACTGATGCCAGTGGTCTTGGTCTTGGCGTTGTACTTCTGCAGCGCGATGCAACTTCGCGTGAGAAAGTGATTGCCTTCGCCAGTCGGACTGTGTCTCCAGCTGAGAAAAACTACACCATTACCGAGCAGGAGTGCCTTGCCGTCGTCTGGGCTGTCCAAAAGTTTCACCCTTACCTGTATGGTAGGCACTTCACAGTTGTGACCGATCACCATGCTCTTTGCTGGTTGTCTTCGCCCAAAAATTTACAGGCCGACTTGGCCGTTGGATTCTACGCCTGCAAGAATACAATTTCGACGTCACTTATAAATCGGGTCGCCAACACCAAGACGCCGACGCTCTTTCTCGCTGTCCACTTTCGGAATCGGCTTGCTGTTTTTCTTCCCAGTGCATTTCCACCTATGACCACAGCCGACCATCTCTTTCCCCGACGTATATCACAACATTTTCATTTGACGACTCTGAGAACAAACACGCTTTCCGCTCACAGCAATTAGCCGATGCCTACTGCCGTCCCATCATCGACCGCCTTATTGACGCTTCGGACCCACCCAATGCTCGGCTTCGCCGACAACTTCGCAATTTCAAGCTCGAAGATGGCATCTTACTCCGCTTCGTCTATTGCCCTGATGGAACTCGCTGGATCCCAGTCGTGCTGCGTGTGCTTCGCCCACGTATACTGGCGGGTCTCCACGATGACGCTACTGCAGGTCACCTTGGTGTTGACAAAACCTACGACCGCGTGAAAAAACGATTCTTTTGGCCTGGCCTATCTTCCAGCGTTGCCAAATCGTCGCATCCTGCCCTCTGTGCCAACGTCGCAAACGGCCGACTTCTTCACCCGCTGGCCTTCTACAACCTGTTCCCTGTCCCGCCACGCCATTCGACGTAGTCGGCATCGATTTATATGGTCCCCTACCTCTCTCCGATGGGGTTAACCATTGGATTATAACAGCGGTCGACCACCTTACACGCTACGCTGAGACAGCACCTGTACCGACCGGTTCCGCTCAAGAAGTAGCAAATTTCTTTTTGCGATCAATTGTATTGCGTCATGGCGCTCCTCGGGTGCTCCTAAGTGACCGCGGGACGGACTTCTTATCGACAGTCGTTGGCGAAGTTCTTTACGCGTCATCCACCCTTCATAAGACAACCTCAAGCTACCATCCCCAGACTAACGGGCTGACTGAGCGATTTCACCGCACCTTATCGGATATGATCTCCATGTACATCACACCGGATCATCGAAATTGGGACACTATTCTACCATTCGTCACTTTCGCCTATAACACAGCACTACAGCGGACTACCGGTTATTCTCCATTTTTCCTCGTTTATGGCCGTCCTCCCACTACAATTCTCGACGCTTCCTTCTTCTCTACGCCCGACTACTCCACATCAGTACCTACCCAGTTCTTATCTCGTGTGGCCAGATGCCGTCATCTTGCCCGCCTCAACACAGCAGCGTGCCAGGAAGACCGCAAGAGTCGCTACGATTCTACGCATCGCGTGGTCTCTTATCGTCCCGGTGACGAAGTACTGCTGTATACACCACTGCGCACCCCTGGCCTTAGTGACAAATTCCACCACCGCTTCCTTGGTCCCTACGAGATTATCAGCCAAACTTCTCCAGTTAATTACAAAGTCACGCCTGTTGATCCCCCAGCCGATCGACGCCACCGTGTAACTGAAATTGTTCATGTTTCTCGCTTGAAACCGCTTGTGCGCCGCGGTACATCGGTTAATTAGGAGCGACCAGGCTGGCCGCTTCCGACCCCCCGGGCAGATTATGTGAGCCTTCTGTGGACCTTCTTCTTTCATTTGTACATGCCATGATCTTCTTCTTTCATTTGTACATACCATCATCATCGTCCCGCGGCGCCGGCTCCGGCGCGCGCCTGGGTTCGTGATCGGATTAAAACGCTAGACAAGGCTTCGCTGTCCTTGCCGTCACGACCTGGCCGTCTCGACCTAGCCTTCTTTTACAATATATATATATATATATATATATATATATATATATATATATATATATATATATATATATATATATATATATATATATATATATATATATATATATATATATATATATATATATATATATATATATATATATATATATATATATATATATATATATATATAGAGAGAGAGAGAGAGAGAGAGAGAGAGAGAGAGAGAGAGAGCTGTGGAAGAAGACGAGTCGTGTTTGGCCCCTTAGCTGCTGCATTTCACAGAAACAATCACTGCATGCTAGTGCGTGCTTACGCACGTGCCTTCAACCTATAGGGGCAGCACATCTGAAGTATGACGTGACACGATATTGAATATCCAACTGGGTGGTCGTAGGAAAACTTGGTACGGCTCTTGCCCAAGTCGCTGCTGCAAAAAAAAATCCCGAAACCAGCAGCGTCTCTGAGAAGGAGGAACTATACGCGTCGTGCCGCCGATGCGGATGTGTACATCCGCAATATCGAAGTCTAATTAGGCGCTGCGACGCAGAAGGCACCGGATAACAAGGTTCTCTTCTCGTGTGCGCGTTTCTTTGAACAGCGGAAACACCGTCTTCTCCGGCGGGTCCTTTGTTCGCCGGGGCCGGCGGCTTCCCGAACGGAGGTGCCGACGACGACGACAAAGCATATCATCGTCTCCTCTGCGCTCACAAACTTATCCCTCCGTACGAATCCCCCACCTCCATCTCCGGCCGCCTTCATCTCGGCGAAAAACGTGCCTCGCTCCCGCGTATCGGCAAACACTCCCAGTCACGGGTCGTCAGGGAATTAAAGGAATATCGGCGAAGTCGGAAACGAGCCCTGGCGACTAGTATGAACGCACGCTCGACTCTGCACAGTCAAAGGAGCGATGACGACGACATTTTCCGGGAAATAATAAGGCTGGTGGCAGCGGAGTTGGAAGCAGACACAAAGGAGTCGGCAAAGAAGAGGACGTCATTCGCCTAGCGACGCGTGGCTGGTTCTCGGTGCGTGGCGAAACAGCGACAACCACGAAGAATTTGAGAAGAGAAACGACAATGAAGGAGGGAATGGCGGCCCATGGAAAGTCGGAAAGAGACGCGCAAAAAATTCGCGACAATACGGAGCAAAGGCGCTCAAAAGAAGGGTAAAGGACAGCGAAAATATCGGGCTGAAACCAGGAAGTGGACCGAACTCAGAGCGGTTATGGAAGCATTATACCGCATAATTAACAGCGACTAGGCGTTTCATCTTGAAATAGCTCCTGAACGAATTCTTGCACTATCAGCATTATGAGTTGCAGAGCGGGGCTTCTACTGAATTGAACATGCAGTCATTCAAGTGGGGCAGCGAGTTTCTTGAGCCAGTAAAACTGCTGAGTGACTTCCTAATCTGATCCCGTTCCCCAAGCCTTACCCAGTTGCTGATGTAACCCACCTGTGTTAAAAAGGTTGGCATATATTTGAGGTCATTTTCTTTTCAGAACCAGTTTGAGTTCCGGGGGTGTGGTTTTGCACGGTTACGGTGGCGTAGCTAAGTGCAAGACATCATTGATTCCGATCTTCCATTTTTGGTTCGTACAAAAAAAAAAAAGTAAGCACGAGCGCTGAATTTCACACGCGCCACGAGCGCCGGAAACTTGGAATGTAGACTTGATAGACTGCGAATTTTGTCCTGTTGTGTCGGAGAATACAAAGATCTTGCGAAGATTTTACAAGAACGTTGTGTTGAAGTGCATTCAAGAATTACGCCAAGTATGATGATGCTATTGAAAAATATTGGCCTCCTGAAGACAAAAACACCCACAAAAAAACTAGATCGGCCGGGCGAAAAGTTCTTACAAGGCAGGCCGGATTTATCCTTGAGCTGTCACTAAAACCATGCTCTTTATTTCAAAAATACATCCTGCAGCATACCGTAAGAAAAATGGTCATATTCTTATTTTTATGTTTTCGTCTAATAACTCAAGTACAAAAATTAAAAGCAGTACTTCAAAATGAACCCAAATAAACGAACCCAAATGTGTGCTTTTCCCTTAGCAATATCTAATATGGCCTTCGTTTTGTGTGGTTTATGCCTCATTATCATTGTTTACGAAACAGGATGTTTTTAGACAGTTTAAAAAGCTGCAATGATAAGCTTGTATTAAAAGTGTAAAATTATAAAACAAGAAACCTTGGGGAGAGCACAAGCTTTCTGCAGCTCAATAAAAAATTCCGAAAACAAAACCATAGTGAGGTCATGGTAAGGCATAATATATCATGGTTCTTTTCTCGTGGGCGCGTCGGGCACACCACAAGGCGAAACTGTCGACCGGACAGTTCGCAGGGTACTGCGCAGTCATGGGCAGTATCAAAAACATATAAATCTTCGATACTATATTTTGATACATTTTCTGCATCGGTATTAGGTATAGCGCTGAACATGGGAGTATCGGAGTATGGACATCGGAAATACATTTTAATGTATAGTGTATTTTAAAGAGACTCGATGCTAAAAAATAGCAGCAAATTTTGAGGCCGCTGTTAGTCAGACTTTGGGTCAGCGGCGCTAGCTCAGGCAGTAGTACAAGTCCAGCTGCTTGCGCTACCACCTGAGTTTCCTTCTGCTTGGAGTACCCACCAAATGCTCCGCCTCCTCAGTATCACGAATCTGTCTGGATTTCCGTTCTTTAAAACTAAAGGAGCCAACGGCACGTAGATGCTCCCGAATTCGCTCACTTATGAGACACACGAAAACGACACGGAGAACACAAGGAAGGCGAACCTGCAGTCGGGGCTGCGTGCACTGCTGTAGCCCTAGCCGCCCTCCCACCCTTTACCGTCCGCCCGCTGTCCGTCCCCGAGGTATTCGCTTCTTGTCAACGGCGTGCTCTAGTGGGCTGTAGAACTCCGTAACTTACGCACGACCTTCTCCAAACTTCGCAGGTCCGCTTGTCAGCTCTGCTTGGCGGCAAGGACGTCAGACTCTAAGGCCTCAGCCGGCTACGCTGCAGTCGGCTAGCCGCTGTTCTTGTACTTTAAAGAGTTTGGTTTGAAACAAGTCAACTGGGACGGTGCCGGGAAGGAGCTGCTCGATGAGCCATAAAAAAAAAAAGCTAAGAAAAGTTCCGAGGGCACTGCAGAATCTGCAGTGTCGAAATGCGAAAGCCCGAGCGTTGCTGCGGCACACGGTACATCGAGCGCCCCTTGTCGGACACAACCAGTGTTCCAGTGAACGCATCAAAGTTCAGCGGCGTTCTATAACTGGTCTACAGGAAAGGAAAGGCGCAGTACATGTCACTCGCGCAATCCCGTTGACACTCATTACACACTCCTGATCACTATAACGCCTTTATTTCGCTTATTAGGTCACAAGCACATCCACTTCCGGTTGGCGTGACTTCACGTCTCTTGAACGTTGACATTAGTCGTATGGCTATTTCAACGTGTGATTGATTGTAATTTTACATTTTTGGTTCTAATTAATTAGCTAATCAACCTATTGACATAAATTTTTTTCTGCAGCATGCTCACATAATCCTTTATCGGTCACAGTAATGCGTTGGATCCTAGCTCTTCTGAGAACGACGCGACGGCTGCGGACAGGTTCGGTACACAGGACCTCACCGACAAAGCCTACTTTCACATTAATAAAAAAATAAGGATGGTCAACGTCTCCGCTTCTGGGAGTGCGCTGTTTGATGTCCTCCTGGTCACCGCACAAGAGTGCGGCCACTTAAGTTCAAGTGATTAGAACCCCACACGGACATCATTCTCAGGCCCAAGCCCGGCCTGAGGCTAAATCCCAAACCCGAGCACGGGCAAAACTCGGGGCTTCAAGCCGAGGCCCGGCCCGAGCCCGCTAAATTATCGCTCTACTGAACCCAGCCCGGTCCGCAAGGTTCGGAGTGAAGCACAGCCAGACCCGGCAAGCACCCGGCTCAGGACCCGCCTGGACTCGTTCTCACAGTAACGCATGAGGTAATTTGAGCACTGTGAGCAAATAGACTATTTCTACACAAATAAATAACTCGTCCACAAAGAAGCTTAATTTGCAGTAGCGCTTGAGTAAACTTGTTTCTTTGAACACAAAGTGAAGTGATTATAAGGCATCGGCTTTTGGAACAGTGATCGCATAGAAGCGGAGAGATAATTAACAGGAATTCAGAAATTCCAAGTTTTCAAATTACTCTAGCATCACCGGCCCGCATTGGGTTGTTTGGTATGAGCTGTTTGGTGTCATGGAAGTCGTAATGAGTTTGAATAGGGCTATGACAGCTTGAACTGCAAGCGCAGCACTTAAATCGTGTTTGGGGAAGATGTTTGCCAAGTTTGTCAGCCAAATGAATTGTTATTTCTCGCTCCCTCTCGGCAATATATCGACGCGAAAACAAGGAGGGAGGGGGATATATTAGATATTTCGAATCTAAGCAACCCCCCCCCCCCCCCCCCGCCCTTCTCTCTCTTTTTGGGCATCGCGATCGTGAAAAAAGGGGGTACTTATAATCGAGTAAACACAGTATTTAGCGACACAATGCCATTTCTATAGTTTAATAACGGCGTAAATCCTGAAACAGAGCCTCGCGGAACTACCGACTTCAGAAAAGCAATGAGGACAGAGCAGTAAAAGACGACCGAATCGTTGCTTGCATCAGTATTTCCCGATGCTGCCTTCTAGGCGCAAGAAAAAAACTGCGAGAATTCAACGATTTGATTTGAAAAATTCAAAAATTATAGTGACTGAAGTGTTTCCCTATTTTATAATTGTTTTCCCCTGACATAATATGAAAGGTACTCAGTCCAAGCACGAGTGTGCGCTCTTGGCTATGACGTATAGGCGCCTTTTCCACGGTGAAGCAACGTTTGGTGG